>NC_056738.1:428003788-428303788 GCF_019279795.1 Protopterus annectens | reverse complement strand
GTTACTCCACTTCCAGTGATTGTTAGAATTCCTGGGCTTTCTTTCCCAGTTAGAAAAATTTTGATTATGGCACACAAACTGTCCACTGGGAAATTATACAATAGTAAGTGGAAGAGATTCTCCATTTGAGCTCATCAGAACAATTTAGATCCTTTTACAGCCCCGGTTCCTGCTGTGTTGGATTTCCTGGCATATGTTTTCGTAACTGGGTTAGTTTTTCAACAGTGAAAGTGCAACTGGCAGCCATTTCCAATTTTCATATAGTGGAAAATTCCTTCTGTCTGGCTTCATCCAAATTGTGCAAGGCCTTCTTAAAAGGTACCTTTTTCCTTAGTCTTCCAATTCCCCCCCCTGGGATCTCAACAAGGTTTTACAGGCTTTAGTTTTGCCCCCCTATGAACCTTCAGCTAAGGTAGATTTAAAGTTTCTGACCTGGAAAACTATCTTCTTGGTGGCTATTACTCCAAAAGAGAATCTGAGTTGCAGGCTTAGTTGTGCAAGCCTGTATATTTGATTTTTCACAAGGACAGAGTTACTTTGCACACTTTCTATGGCCAAGGTTGCTTCTGATGCTGACTTAAATCACGTTATCAATCTGCCTGTATTCTTCCCTAATTTTCAAAACAAGGGAGAATATATGCTCAATTTGTTGGATGTACATAGACAACTCCGCTTCTGTTTGGATAGAACCAAAACTTGGAGGAAATCTGACCAACTTTTCATTTCTTTTTCCAAGTCCAAGCTGGGTAAACCAGTTTCCAAGGTTACTCTAGCTCACTGGATTGCTAATTGCATTAAACTTAAATATTCCACAAAGGGCATCCCCTTACCAGGTCGCATAAAGGCACATTCTACTAGGCCTGTTTCCACTTCTTCAGCCACCTGGTCTAAACTTCCCATTGATGAAATTTGTGCAGCTGCTGTTTGGTCAAACCATCATATCTTTATTTCACATTACAAATTAGACATTATTTCCAGGAATAGAGCATCCCTTGGTTCTGCTGTGCTCCAAAATATCCTTCCTTGAGGGCCACCCAAGTTCTTCTGTAGCTGTGGACTCTGTCCCACAGGTTGAAGAGCAAATGAAGGCAACAACATCAGATAAAGAAGTTATGTACCCACCATAACATTCCATCTGTGTTGTTGCCTCTCATTTGCTTTTCAGCCTTCCCTGCCTCCATCCCCCTGCCCTTTGAAGGGCCTAACAGAATTTTATGGACAGATACTTCTTTACTGATTGAGCTCCTAAAGTATTTCCTTGTGACTTACCCTATTGTCTCTAGGTGATTTCTTTCTATTTGTATGGTGTTATGATTATGTGATATAATGTGGTGCAGCAAACTCGATCTGAGGGATTTGGAGGAGAGGAGCATTATGGGTAGGGGAGGAGCTCAGATGCCAGATGCGGCTGAGTCAGATCCGAAACCGATAGGTTGAAGAGCAAATGAGAGGCAGCAACACAGATGGAATGTTATGGTGAGTACATAACATCTTTTTCTTATGAGGTGCGACTCTTCCACACCAATCCTGACTCCCTTCAAGCCCCTTTTGTGACTCACTTGCAATAATAATTTGATGGGATCTCTGCCACTGGCTCAGTCCAGTATTCAGCCTGAATTTCAGAGGTAAAAGCCTGGTTGATGTTGTCATACCTCAAACATTTTCACATACCTGATATGTAGGTGGCATCTACCCTACAATACCTTTAGTTTTTTTTGCCATGTATAGGGTCACTTCAAAATGTGTGATTGTCCAGTATCGGTCTTGGCCTCTTTCTGTTTTTGATTGTTGACTGCAGTTTGCTTGATTTCTCAGATCCTATCTGGACATGGAAACTGTAAGACTTGGTGTCTTTGATGCTTTCTGGCGAACTTTCAAATTCAGTACAAACCCTTAAGTTTGATTGCAACACCTGTAAGTAAGCACTTGATTAGCTCCCACTGTGAGGCCTCTGACATCACCCCTTAGGAGACCATCACACTTTTGGGTACTAGTACATGACACCACCAGACCAACAACCAAGTTCTAAGATGCTTATTGGATTCAGTCTTCCTGACATCTGCCTTGGAATACCATTTGATTATTAAAGAAGTGTGTGGAGGGGCAGAATCCCTACAGTCACTGTCAAAGATGATGTCTACATTTTCAAGTCAGAATTCAGCGGCAGTCTCCCCCCAGAATTACCAAATTCCTAGTGGTTGCCTGTCCGCCTAAGCTCCTGGTGCCTGTACCAGACATGCCCTTTTACCCAGACAGCTGCCTTTGTATGGGTCTTCCTCCCCCCATAGACCCAGCCAGCATCGGGCTAAGTTAATTCAGAGTTTCCTGCAACCAGATTCAGAACAAGGCTCTCTGTGTGGTGTTCTTCCTCCCACGAAGGGGACATCTCACCTGTGAGAGACTGACTCTTCTGATTCTCAAGAGGAGGGGGAACTGGACAACAGTAACAGTCTTCGTTCCATCGTTGTTTTTCTACAGATGGTGAGAATACTTTGGATGTTCATCATTCACACTTCCTCAATGGCATATGGGTTCTATACCTGCACAAACACCTACACCGACAGGTTTCCAGAGCTCAGAATGCCTTCTTTATACTCTCTAAAATAGAGGGCTGGCTAAATCCCTCCCATCAGGGGAAGCCTAATCCATGTCACAGAAAGTCGTTTACCCAGACTTTTTGCCAACTGTGGGACTCCTGCAGTTGAAGCTCCTCAGCAGCATGTATTAGTGGATTACAGCTTCTAGACTCGGATCCTTTTGGAAACTTATTCCTCATTATTATTATACATTTTTATTTAAAAACAATTACATATATGCGTGTGTTAATTTTTTATTTTAATATGCTATTTACTACTGCTGCTGTTAATTTCTCTGGAAATTCTAACTTGCTACTGCATTGTATGCATGCTTAATACTGCTCTTAAGCAGTTAAAAGGGTTTCCTAAAGTGTTTAAAACCTGTACTGGGAAGCTGGAGTTCTATGGTGTCAGTTAAACACTAGGGACTGCCTTTTATTAGGATGCCAAGAGGCCTGTTGTTTATCTGCTTCATTTTGATGTTCTGACAGGAAAATATTGCATTTTTTCACTTTTTTCGTTCATTTTTATTATAATTTACTAGTAGTTTAACACTGCTATAATTTTTATTGTTAAATCACAATGTTACATCAAATTACTGTATTTGCATTTTCTGTGGAGATTTTTTTTTTCCATTTCTGACCAGCAAATTTATAAGTAAATGCTTATTTATGCTGTTCTGCCACTATTTGGACAAGTGAATTTTACGTAGTGCTGTTTGTGCTGTTTACTGCACTGTGCAGATTGTAAAACAAGGCACAATTTAAACTGTTTCTGCTACTATTTTATGCAGTTTAGCTGTATTTGCTGTGCGGAAGCATTATACTTTATATTTTCTATTATTACTGCCAGTAGTCCATCCTTAATAGTGTCACAGTATTATTCCGGCTATTTTTTCCTCAGACTTGATGGATCCTGATACAGTTGTTCCCCACCCCCACCCCCAGATCAAATCCAGTTTTACCTAAAAAGAAACCAAATCAACAAAAACTTGCTACGGCCTATTGTTTTTGAATCTGTTGTTACCTTGAGCTCACCTGCAGACCACTTACCTTTTTTCTCAGTCTTGTGTGAGCCCACAGCCATCTGTAGTGTGGGGGTCAGACAGATCCTCTAGGACTGTTCCAGTACCTGGTTCAAGTAAGGGAGAATCTAGCCCTTTAGATGCAGGAGAGGTTCAGGGTAAGAGACCCCTTGCCAAACATATACTCTCTCCCCAGATATTTGTGTAGTTCACAGTAAGAAGAAACAGAAACTTCACCACACAACAGACAATCAGGTTATTACCATGTATAGAGCTGATGTAGTTTCTTTAGCTAAAAAGTGTTTTGTAGTCAGCTAATCTCGGAGGCTGTGCATCTGTTCAGAATCACTATGGGGCTACCGTCTGTAGATATCAGTGTAACACCGCAAATTTTGATGAGGACTCTGATGCAGACAGTAGTAAAGAGTCCATCCGGTCTGATTCTTTGGAAGGCGAACAGGTTCAAAAACCCAAGCTAGTGTTCACTGTTACACAGACGCTAGCTAGATTTAAAGATGTATTTGACTGAAAGCAATCTGGAGCTATGCCAGAGATTTGCAGAGTTTATGGTCTAGTAGAGGATGAGATTCCAAATGTTTTGGCTGTTCCTTTTTTGTTACCAGCCTTAGAAAGATGCCTGTAAAACTGCATGTAAAACCCCTTTGGCTAGTGAACCAGTTCCTAAAAGGCTATGAGGAAATAACAAGGTATACTCTGATCTTGCTGCTGTGTCTGGTCCTATGTCAACTGACCCAGCTGCGGTTTCTCCAGCTTCTAACTCTGACAAGAAACCCTTGGCATCTTCTAATCCTACACTACTGGATAAAACTGGCAAGTGGTTTGAATCTCTGTGGAAAAAAGTTGGCTTAGTCTAGTAAATTCGGTTTAAGAATTTTAAATTATAGCAGTTTCATGTTGGAATTTATTTGGCAATGTGCTTATAGTTTAGATGACTTTCCTGTATTTTGTCTGATGAACAGAATCATTAAATAGGTCAATGGGTAAGTACTAGGCTAGCTGCCCTTGAGAGCCATTTAATCCTAGCCAATTTCCCTTTCAAAGGTGACAATCAAACTGTGTACCTTGTGTCTGGGAGTTAAACATCTTAACCTTTACATCAACCCCCCAAACATGTTTCAAAATCTGAGTCAAGTTAGAAACAATCTCATTCAATCTCCCAGTGTTCTTTCTGGAACCTAAAAACATGGGAGAGAAGATCTACCATACCTTAGATGTACACAGGCAGCTCAGGTACTACCTTGACAGAACCAAGCCTTTCATGAAAGCTAAACAGCTGTTTATTTCCTGTTCTGAGGCTTAAGAAGTGTCAACCTGTCTGTAAGCAAATGATTGATTGCTGGTTGTCATCTGCTATTGTTTTTTTGTTATTTCCACCATGGTAAATCTATTCCAGGCAAGGTTAAGGCACATTCCACTAGAGCCTTGTCTTTTCTGGTGGTTTATTGGAAAAGAGTCAACTCTAGAAGCATTCTGGAGGCAGCAACTTGGTCCTTTCTTCATACCTTTACAAAACACTGCAAACTAGATTCTTACGTTCCAGAGCAGGCTTTGCAAGGACCATTCTCCAGGGTCTCCTGGATCCTTATCCTTCCTCCTTCCTGGTAGGGTAATCTTTGAGAATCTACCCATATACCACTAAGGCAGTGTGAATGTAACACAGTTGTGGAAGTCCTACTTGCCTGTACTGGTAGATGTTAGAATTTTACACTGCCTCGGTTGCAGCACACACCCACCATCCCCCCTTTGTTAGTATACAGTGGATATAAAAACTGTACATACCCCTGTTAAAATGCTAGGTTTTTGTGATATAAAAAACTGAGACCACAATAAATAATTTCAAAGCTTTTCCCACCTTTAATGTGACCTATAACCTGTACAATTCAATTGAAAAACAAACCAATCTGTTAGGGGAAAAAATATAAAAAATAAAATACGCACAATACGCTGGTTGCATAAGTGTGCACACCCTTAAACTAATACTTTGTTGAAGCACCTTTTGATTTAATTACAGCATTCAGTCTTCTTGGGTACACACCTGCCATCAATTAGAGACTCTGATTAACCCCAAATAAATTTCAGCTATCCTAGTAGAATTTTCCTGACATCTACCAGAATTGGTCAAGCATTACTTTGGACCAATGCATATTACTAATTGCCTCCAGATGGGTTAGACTATACTGTACATCCAAACAAAAAAAAATTCCGTCTTTAAAACAAGACCAGGAGCATCTATGCTTACTCCATCCAAACAGAACTGCCACTGGAAGGAACTGTAGTACCCATTTTCTTTGTTCAAGAGAGCTAAAGGTTTTACTCTAGGCTGTTCCTTGTTCTAAGAAAAGTCAGCGAGGCCCATTCTGGATTTACTAAGACTTAACATATTCTTAGAAGTTCCAAAATTAAGGCTGCTGACTCTTTAGGCCCTCTTGGCCCTTCTGCGTTCTCAGGCCGTATTTGTAACATTAGATTTTAAGGGTGTCTACCTCAACATCCCTGCCTTCACAGTACACAAATAGTACCTTAGATTTGTTTCAGGAAGGGGTCACCGTCACCAGTTTACATCCTTGCCCTTTGGTTTGGTTACTGCATGCAGAGGTTTTATAGAATGTCGGGCACCAGTCATAGCTGTCTTGACATCTAGGGGTATCTCATTTCTCCTGTCTAGATGACTGACTCAGGCACAATCTCAGGAGGAGATGCAGAGAATACTGTAGTATGTGGTAGAATTTTTCAGCATGCTTGGTGTCTCCTTGAATAAACAAAAGTTGAACTTATGCCTAGCCAAATTGGTGATCTTCAGGGATACCTTCTTAGCCACCAGCTAAGCAGTGGTTTACCTAACCCAGTGGAAAAATGAGTATCTTTCTGTTTTCTTTCAAAACATATTAGTGGTAGCAGCCATGCAGTTTCTGAGCACTTTATGCCCTGACTGAAATCACTGTTGCAATATTCTTAACATGTGTTTTCATCTGATGTCGGTGTGAGGTACCAGAGCTTTACTTTCCTATCTGATATGTGACCTCTGCTTGTTAAAGGAACAAAATTTGCCTGATCATGTTAAAGCTAAATTGCTAGATGCACCTTTACAGCATGATTCTTTGTTTGGTATTAAGGCAGAGGAGGTTTTAAAGAAAATGGAAGACAAAGCTAAGTCTATGCAAACTATTAAAGACTTCTCACAAGTGCAGCCACCAAGATTCAGTAGACACTGGCCTACAAAAAATTGGTCCTTTCCTGTGTCAGACAGAGCTCAAAGGGGCAAGTCCAGATGCCCAAAGGGTTCTAGATACCAGGCGCAAGATTCATACAGGTCAAAGCAATGGGGGGCATCTACCTCCAAATCAGGGGGAGATAAAGCGCAAACCTACAGAAAACAGCCCCAATGACTTCCCTCTGCTTACACCAAGCACTTATCTTTTGACAGCGCCCTTAGGGGGAAAATTAGCACTTTTTGCTCAAAATTGGCGTTTAATAACCCGGGACAAGTAGGTACTAAACGATAGTCTCACAGGGATACAGATTCCATTGCCACACTCTGCCAATGGCAAACGGTTGGCCAGATCTGCCCAAAAATCAATGGGCAGAGGCACAGAAACAGGTTATGTCCTTCATGGATATGGGGGCCATTCAACCAGTACCAGAACAGGAAAAAGGACAAGGTTTTTACTCAACTGTTCCTGGTACCCGGAAAGGACAAGGCCTAGCGGCCAATACTGGATTTGTCAATTTTGAACTCATACCTGGACATTCCAAAATTCAGAATGCTGACTTTGCAGCAGCTTCGACCTAAAAGAGGCATACCTGCATGTCCCAAAAGACAATCGTGCAGAAGATACCTCAAATTCAAGGCTGGCTTAATGCATTACCAATTCTCTGCACTGCCCTTTGGCTTATCTACTGTGCCCAGGGTCTTTACAAAGTGCCTGGCACCAGTAATTGCAGTTTGCAGACAAAGAAGTATACAAATATATCCTTACTTGGACGGCTGTCTCATTCAGGCAGAGAGCAAGGACACTCTCTTCTTTGACACCTGGCGTTTGTGAAAAGGCTTCTAACATGCCTAGGGTACACTATAAACAAAAGTAAATCACAACTGGTACCCTCTCAAAAGATAACATTCCTGGGGTGCAAGCTTGAATACAACTGCCCAGATGGCTTACCTTATGCCAGACAAACAAAGGCAACTGACTACTTACTTCAAACTGATGGCAACAAAAACCCAGTCTTCTGCAAGACAAATTCTGCAGGCTCTGGACTTCATGGCATCCTGCATTCTACTAATTCTATATGCAAGACTGCATATAAGGAAACTTCAATGGTACCTAAAATGTTTATGGAGTCAACATTCACACAGTCTGGAAACAATGATTCCTCTCATTCCCTGCCTGCAACAGGAGTTCCTATGGTGGGCAAAGGCCTATCACCAAAATATGGGATGGCCCTTCACTCTACCCCCTGCCAGCCAAACCTTAACAACAGACGCATGAGATTATGCCTGGGGGGGCTACATGGCAGGAAGATGCATTCAGGGCATATGGGCTCCAAAACAAATGCATCTGCATATCAACCAGAAAGAGATGCTAGCTGTTCAAAATGCCCTAACAGCATTCAAGGACTTACTTCATCCAGGACATCTACTGATAAAGACGGACAACACCACAGTTCATGTGGTATATAAACAAGCAAGGGGGCACACACTCTTACCCCCTTTGCAGATTAACCATGGCACTGTGGGACACAGCTTTGACCTACCAAATACATCTTCAAGCTCAATTCCTGCCAGGAAAACAAAACATTCTGGCAGACGATTTAAGCAGAAACCTTTTGGATCCTCACGAGTGGAAACTAAATCCACAAGTCTTCAGCATGATAACAGAGAAACGGGGGAGCCCAGACATAGATCTATTTGCCTCTCCTCAAAATTATCAACTGAAAAGATTCTGCACAAGGACTTATCACAGGCAAGCATGGAAAGTGGACGCACTATCCTTCAGTTGGAAAAACCTATCAGTTTACACCTTTCCTCCTCTGCCTCTTCTACCCAAGGTCCTCCAAAAAGTCAGACAAGAGAAGCCAAAGATGATATTAATTGCCCCGGACTGGCCCCACCAATACTGGTACCCAATCCTAAGGAACTTGTCTCAATACCCAGCTTGGACCTTGCCTCAAACACCACAACTACTGTCCCAGCAAAACAATCAGATCCTGCACAGTCAACTCCAGACACTAAACCTGGCAGCATGGCTAATCCTGTAATCATACAGACGACACCTCTCAGTAAAGCTATGATGGATGTCATTTTGGAAGCCAGAAGACCTAGTACTAGAAAATCTTATGCTGACAAATGGAAGATATTCTGTGCTTAGAATCCAGCACAAGGAAGTGATACAGCAGAACCAAATATTCCTCAGATATTATAATACTTAACTGAGATGCTTGACAAAGGCCTATCTTTCTCATCAATCAAAATCCATGCCTCTGCCGTTTCGGCTCATTACAACACAGAGCCACCAATCTTTTCTCATCCTTTACTAAGGCAGTATCTTAGAGGAGCCAAAATTGAAGGCCCCCTAGAAGATTGCCATTACCTGCATGAGACCTCAATTATGTGTTGGAAAAATTCACCCTGCCTCTATTTGAACCAGCTGCTACCGCTGATATAAAGTTCTTATCATGGCAGACAGCTCTGCTGCTAGCAATTACTTCAGCAAGAACAGTTTCAGAGCTACAGGCTCTCATGGCTGTAGAGCCTTTTTATCATATTTTACCCGGACAGGGTGTCTGAGGACAAATCCTACTTTTATGCCTAAGGTGGTTTCCAGTGTGGCTCTTAACCAAACAATTCATCTGCCAACTTTTTATCCAAATCTGCAGAACAAAGGGGAGAGAATTCTGCATTCCTTGGACATTCACAGACAGCTAAGATTCTACTTGAGCAGGACTAAAGCTCTAAGAAAAATTGAGCAATTACTAGTGTCATATGCTGCAGGATCAGAAGGAAAGGCTATTTCAAAGCAGACAGTTTCAAAGTGGATAAGCCACTGCATCCTTTTCTGCTACTTACACCATGGTAAACTTGTGCCCAAGGGCATTAGGTCTCAATCCACCAGAGCTGCAGCTACATCAGCAGCCTTTCTCAGAGGAGTACTAGCCAAAGACATTCTAGAGGCTGCTACTTGGAGTTCTGTTCACACCTTTACAAAGCATTACCATTTGCCTCTCTACTCTTAAGTCCAGGGCAGGCTTTGTCACTGCAGTGCTGCAGGGCCTTATAGCCACACCTAATGCTGTTTAGATCCAGCCTCCCACCCATAGCTTTGGGATTCTACCCAAATGTAATGACTGCAACAGTGAAACACGAAGAACATAGTACAGTTGTGTACACTTACCATAAATGTAGATGTTCGAGTGTATTCACTGTTGCAGTCCAGGTTATCCTCCCGCCACCCCCCTATCATTCTGAAGTTTATCTTTCCTTCACTATCTTCTACAACCTATGTGGTGTATTTGCTTGTAGATGAAAGTAAAATTTATATTGATGCATGTATTTATATATTATTGCTACCTTTTTGGGGGCACCTGACATCAGGGGCAAGAAAAACTAAAGAAAATGGCGTCGGCGGCATGTTTTATACCCCTGACGACCTGATGTCATGGAAGAGAAGACAGCAACCGACGCAGGACCCAAGACTTTGGAATTCAGGCCGACTGAGGGCAACCTGCCAGCAGATTACCCAAATGTAATGACTGCAACAGTGAATACACTCGAACATCTACATTTATGGTAAGTGGATACAGCTGTACTTTCCTCAGACTGTCTTGCCACCAGCCTGAATGCAAGTCGTGCATCTGTCAGACTGATCTATGTTGGGTCATTGTTACCATTGCTTCTCTTGTTTATCTTTCAGATAAGTGCTCCAGTGGGGAACCTTCCTTTTTTGTATTTTCGACTGTGTTTAAAATTAAGTTAGATGTTAGCTAGGAGGGAAAGTGCAAGTGTGGTAGGCAGATTCCTTACAAAGACTTGCATACTAAGTGCTTTTGTTTATGCCCGGAACATGACTACAAATCTGGCTCTGTCTGCCATTCATTTATTCCAAAAATCCCTAGGTCAAGGCTTTCCTCCCTTAACACATTCCTTGAAATACAGAGTCTAAAATGCCTGGCCCAAACAAAGATGGTGGAAACCCCAACACCCAAAGTTGCCTTTCTGCCAAAGAAGAAACTCGAGAGACCATGAGATGATTCACACTCTAACGTTTCTGAGTCAGACATACCCCCACAGTAGGTCAGGTATCCTCTCAGATGTTCTTCGTGTTTCACTGTTGCAGTCATCACATTTGGGTTATCTGCTTGCAGTAGCCCTCAGACGGCCTGATTATCAAAGTCTTGGGTCCTGCGCCGCTTGCTCTGTCATCTTCCATGACGTCAGGTAGTCAGAGGTCTAAAGCATGCAGCCGACGCCATTACATCAGTCTTTCTTGCCGTGCGGTGCCAGAAGCAGTTCGCAAGTGCAGGTCAGCCGACTTGTGAAATTTTCGTTTTCAAGTTTCAGAACCGAAGTCTTCAATTAAAGCGAAGTACCCCATTGGGGAAAGTTTTTCTTGCTCTAAACCGATGTCAGTAAAAGTCAATAATTGTATTTCTTGTGGAAAGCAAATACCGCATAAAGATTTTCATTCTTACTGTATTCCTTGCCTAGGCCCTGACCACGACATACCTCGCTGTTGGTTTTTGTGCCTTATTTAAGCAACTAACTATTCGTCATCGGTATATTTATGCTTCTAAATATTTTCATACTCTGTTCAATTATCCGGATATGGCTTCGTTAAGCTATCCAACTACAGACATTCCGAAAAAACACAAAGATAAAGACAGAGACAGGACGCCTAGATCCAAAGCTGCCGACGACGCTTCTCCTAAGCTAGTCGCCAGTTCATCGGTACTCAGTGAGGCGCTTTCGCAGCCCCTGATACCCGCTACTTCAGATTTGCAGGCCTCTACTGAGACCCATTCGGAGTCCAGTATGCCGCGAGATGCTTCAACTGTGGAACCTGCGGATGTCTCTACCTTGCATGGGTCCGGAGCCGCTGTCCAGGCACCAACTTTTGAGGGGTGTATTCAGGCCTACTGACTTGCATATTAAACCAACGCCATCTTCTTCTTCAAGGCCTAAAACTCTATCTATGCCTAGAAAACCGACGCCCAGACCACATGGTCAGGCCTCTATACCTAAAAAACAAATAAGAATGGCTGAAGACTGTATTACTTTAATCAGGGGAAGCCAACCTTCCCCCTCTAGGACTGAATTTGTTTGATTCTTCTGATCAGGATTCTGAAATTTCTGTTTCTTCTGATGACCAGGATTTACCCTTATCTACCTATGAGGATTCTGATGCAAAAGACTCTATTCCTTCTGCTTCCCCTCCAGAGGATTTCTCTTTTGGTGAAACCTTGCATACTCTTAGGGAGCATTTTCACTGGGAAAGCCAAGATTACTCTGATTCTAAAAAGAGGCTTAGGGATTTCTTACTAATGCCCCAACACAGGCCTTTAGCTATCCCCCCTGTACTGGACATTGTTGATGATGCCTTTTCGGAGTCTAGCTTGGCCCCTGACTCCTTACCTCCTGCTCCCAGAAAAACAGATAGATATTACAGGGTTCCTGACTCTCACTACTTCCTCTTTAAAAATCCTACTGCAGATCCTGAGACCATTTCACAGGGACCCAGGAGCATAAAGGGTACTACTGCCAAAAATCCTACCCTCTCTGATAGAGATTCCAGGGCGCTGGATAGATGAGGTAAGAAGGTATACACTTCTGCAACCTTGGCCATTAGGGCCTTAAATTGCCAGTTTCATATGTTAACGTATCAGCAGCATATTACTGGATTGCTTAAACAGAAAATGATGATGATTCCTGACTGTGCTGAAAATAAGGATTTACAGGATTTAATGCATTCTGCTGAACAAGTTGGAAAACATACCTTGCAATGTGGTTTGGTTCACTAGAGGCATCTTGTAGGGCTGCTGTTACTGGGTCTGTACTTAGAAGACATGCTTGGCTTAAGGAGCACTCTTTGCCAGATCATGTTAAAGCCAAATTGTTGGATGCTCCCTTAAACCAGGACCGCATGTTTGGCAACAAAGCAGAAGTAGTACTTAAAAAGATGGAGGGATACGCTAAATCTATGCAAAATGTTAAAAGATTTCCTGCAAGTGCAGCCTCCAAGATTTAGTAGGCATTGGCCCTCTAAGAATTGGTCCTTTCCTGCCTCTTCCAGGCCTTCTCAGTCCAAACCCAGAACCAGCAGAACACTCTGGCTTAAGTCCCAAGGTATGCACAGGACTAAGCAGGGGGGCTCCCACTTCTAATGCAGGGAGAAGTAAGACCCCCCCCTTTTGGTAAACTGTCTCAGTGACTTAACTTTAAAACTTCCAAGCCCTTCTCAGCTGACTGCTCCTTTAGGGGGAAAGATCGCTCTGCAGGCAAAAAACTGGGAACTCATTACCCAGAACAAATGGGTTTTAAATATAGTTTCCCAAGGATACAGATTCCACTTCCACACTTTACCATCTCCAAATGGGTTGGCCAGATCTACCCCTAAATCAGTGGGCAGAGGTTCAAAAGCAAGTTCTCTATTTTAAGTATAAGGACTATTCAAACTGTCCCAGAAGAGGAAAGGGGATCAGGTTTCTACTCAAGACTTTTCCTGGTGCTGAGAAAAGACAACTCCTGACGTCCTATCCTGGATCTCTCTATCCTAAACACTTTTTTGGTGGTCCCAAAATTCAAGATGCTAACTCTTCACCAGTTGCTTCCTATGCTAGGCAAGGATGCCTGGTTGGCAACACTGGATTTAAAGGAAGCCTACCTGCACATCCCAATCAGGGAATCTTGCAGGCTTCATGTACTATCAGATGTTCATCGTGCATACAGCTGCAGTCATAACAGATGGGTTATCCTGCCGTCAGGCGGGTCCTCGGTCGGCCGAATTCCAATTGTCGTCGCTTCCTCCCTGATGTCAGTGCAGCAGGGGTATAAAAGAGGCAGCTGACGCCATTTTCTTCGGTCTTTCTTGCCGCGCGGTGCCTGAAGCAGAAGCAGTTCGCAAGTGCCGGTCGGCCAGCTCCTGAGATTTACGAAAGTATTTCAGCCGAAGTCTTCTTGAAAGCTAAGTACCCCGTTGGGGAAACGTTTCTTGCCTCAGACCGATGTCAGACAAAGTTAATAATTGCATTTCATGTGGGAAGCAAATACCGCATAAGGATTTCCACTCTTACTGTATACCTTGCTTAGGCCCAGACCACGACGTCTTGGCCTGCCGTTTTTGTGCTAGATTCAACAAACGCACTATTAAGCGTCGGGCGGAGTTCGCCCTTCACTTTTTTGGCAAAAAATTTAATTATATTATGTCATCGGATACTCCGACTCCAGTTTTGAGCAAAAAACGCAGAGATAAGGACTGGCATACGAGGTCCGCACCACCTACTGATACCACGCTAAGGCCGACTACCGGTTCTGCGGTACTCAGCGAGGCGCCTACGCAGCCCCTGAGTACCGATGACAATGCATTACCGGTGTCTTCAGTACCCGAGGTCGCAGGCTCCTCGGCCCCCATTTCTGCTACAGATACCGACGCCACTCCTGGCGGGGAAATTCAGAATTTAGTCAGGCCTGCCATTTCTCAAGGGGTCTTCAGGCTTTCCTCCTTCTCTATTAAAGCCTTCACTAAATCTAAAACAGCCATGAAAACCAAAAAACAGGTTCCTCAGACACCCTCTCAAGGCTCCATGCCTAAAAAACAGATGTTTAAAATGGCTGATGATTTGATTACTCTTATCAGGGGTTCTCAACCCCCCTCTGACAAAAGGCCCAGATTAGAGGAAGACAACCCTTCCTCAGATCAAGCTTCTATTGCCTCAGAACTATCTGAGGACCAGGATTGTGCCTATTCTCCATTCGAAGACTCTGATGCAGAGGAGTCTATTCCTCGCCCGAGGACTTCTCTTTTGGGGAAACCCTGCATACATTGAGGGAACACTTTCACTGGGAAGGCCAAGATTACTCAGATTCCAAGAAAAGGCTCAGGGAATTTCTTCTGCTCCCCCAGCATAGGCCTCTGGCTATCCCTCCTGTTTTAGATATATTGGATGATGTGTACACAGAAGCCAGCCTTAATCCTGATTCTTTGCTTCCAGCTCCTGTTAAACCAGACAGGTATTACCGGGTTCCTGACTCTCACCAGTTCCTATATAAAAGCCATACTGCTGACCCAGAAACTATTTCACAAGGTCCCAAGGGAATTAAGGCCTCTACTGCTAAAACCCATTACCTTCAGAGAGAAATTCCAGATCTTTAGAAAGGTGGGGGAAAAAGGTGTACACCTCGGCCACTTTAACCATGAGGGCATTAAACTGTCAGTTCCATATATTAAAGTATCAACAGTTTTTGATGTCTCAGCTGAAAAGCAAAATGACACAACCAGAACAACCAGATTTAAAAGAGTTGCAGGATTTGTTGCATGGTGCAGAGCAAGTAGGTAAACATACCTTGCAGTGTGGTTTTGATGCTTTAGAGGCCTCATGTAGAGCTGCTGTTACGGGGTCTGTTATACGTAGGCATGCTTGGCTCAAAGAGCAAACCTTACCAGATCATGTCAAAGCTAAATTATTAGATGCACCTCTTCAAAAAGATGTATTGTTTGGTGTTAAAGTGGAGGAGGTGCTAAAGAAAATGGAGGAAAAAGTGAAATTAATGCAAACAGTGAAAGATTTCCTGCAGGTACAGCCTCCACGTTTCAGCAGAAACTGGCCTTCAAAAAATTGGTCCTTTAAAGCCACGGGCAGACCTCAAAGGGGCAGATACAGGTGTCCAAGGGGGTAGAGGGCAACCTCAAGGATCTTTGAGCCAGACAGTGGCAAGCACCAACCCCAAGATGTGGAGAAGATAGCTCACAGTCTTTTAGAAAACAGACACAATGACTTCCCCCTACACCTGCCAAGCAAAGCTTTAATGGCAGCACCTTTGGGCGGAAAACTGACATTATTCTCAAAAAATTGGCATATTGTTACAAAAGACAAATGGATTCTGGACATTATAGACAGAGGCTACAGGTTCCACTTTCACACCCTTCCAAAAATGAGAGGCATGCCAAACCTGCCACAAAATCAAAGGGCAGAGGCACAAAAACAAATTTCAGCTCTCCTGGACATGAAAGCAATTCAAGAGGTACCTGCAAAAGAACAAGGTCAAGAGTTTTATTCCAGACTATTCCTGGTACCAAGGAAAGACAAAGATTGGAGACCTATCTTAGACCTATCCATCCTAAACACATATCTACAGGTGCCAAAATTCAAGATGCTCACATTACAGCAACTTCTTCCCATGCTGGGCAAGGAGTCTTGGCTGGTAACATTGGACCTCAAGGAGGCATACCTGCATGTCCCTATCAGACAAGATTGCAGAAGATACCTCAGATTTCTTGCAGGTTCAACCCATTACCAATTCTCTGCATTGCCCTTTGGCTTATCTACTGCGCCCAGAGTGTTTACGAAATGCCTGGCATCAGTAATCGCCTTCTGCAGACTACAAGGGATACAAATCTACCCATATCTGGAAGACTGCCTGATCCAAGCAGACAGCAAGGACATACTACTGCAGCACCTGGCGTTTGTAATAAAACTGCTGAACTTCCTGGGATACACAGTCAACAAAAAGAAATCAAAACTAATACCCTCTCAACAAATTATTTTCCTGGGTGCCAACTTGGATACAACCACCCAGATGGCCTACCTCATGCCAGACAAGCATGGGCAACTGTCTCAATACTTCAGAAAAATGGCAACTTACACCAGGCTAACTGTAAGGAAAGTCCTGCAGGCTATGGCATTCATGGCATCTTGCATCCTACTTATCCCATGTGCAAAGCTACATATGAGGAAACTTCAGTGGTACCTAAAAAACTTATGGTCTCAACACAGCCACAGCTTGGAAGCAATTATAGCACTCATTCCATGCCTTCAAAAGGAATTTATGTGGTGGGCTCAAGCTTGCCAAAGAAACACAGGTCTTCCTTTCTGTGTACCTCAAGCAACTCAAATCATCACAACAGACACCTCAGACTACGCCTGGGGAGCACACATGACAACTCAGTGCATTCTGGGAAAATGGGCACGAAAAGAGAAGCTCCTTCACATCAACCAAAAGGAAATGCTAGCCGTGCAAAAGGCTATTATGACCTTCAAAGACCTACTGCATCCAGGCCAGCTATTGATAAGGACAGACAACACCACAGTGATGTGGTACATAAACAAACAGGGGGGAACTCATTCATACCCCCTATGCAGGCAAGCCATGACCATATGGAACACAGCACTGGAATTGAAAATTCAACTACAGGCACAATTCCTGCCAGGGAAGGAAAACACACTGGCAGACAACCTAAGCAGAAATATGACAGATCCACATGAATGGAAGTTGCATCCTCAAATTTTCACAAAGATAACTCAGGCATTGGGACAGCTAGACATAGATCTCTTTGCTACCCACAGAAATTGCCAGTTGAAAAAAATTTTGTTCAAGGATCTATCATTCACAGGCCTGGAAAGTGGATGCACTTTCCTTCAATTGGGCAACATTGACAGTCTATGCCTTCCCGCCTCTTCCTCTGCTGCCCAAAGTTCTATTAAAAGCCAGAGCAGAGAGGCCGAAAATGATTCTTATTGCTCCAGACTGGCCAAGGCAACACTGGTATCTGCTCCTGAAGAGCCTGACACATTCCCCACCATGGATCCTACCTCTAGTCCCTCTTCTGTTGTCCCAGCACAACTACAAAACTCTTCACAGCCATCTCAAAACTCTAAATCTAGCTGCATGGAGAATTCCTTGATTTCCCAACAGTTTCTCCTCTCCAAGGAGATGCAGGATGTCATCTTGGAGGCCAGAAGACCCTCTACTAGAAAGGCCTACTCCGCCAAATGGAAACAATTTTGTGCCTGGAATCAAAAGAAGGGACAGAATCCTTGGGTAATAAATATACCTCAAATTTTACAGTACCTAGCTGAGATGTTAACAATGGACTTTCCTTCTCCTCCATCAAGATCCACGCTTCAGCCATTTCTGCACAATACAACACAGATCCTCCTTTATTCTCCCATCCTCTCTTAAGGCAGTTCCTCAGAGGGGCAAAGAATATAAAACCCCCAGGGAAACTACCAGTCCCTGCTTGGGACCTCAACCAGATTGGAAAAGCTGACCCTTCCTCCCTTCGAGCCAGCTTCTTCATCAGAGTTACAGTACTTGTCATGGAAAACAGCCTTTCTTCTGGCTATCACCTCAGCTCGCAGGGTTTCGGAGCTACAGGCCCTCATGGCTGTGCAACCATTCATCATTTTCCATCAGGACAGAGTTTCCTTACGAACCAACCCTACCTTTATGCCAAAGGTAGTATCCAGTGTAGCTTTGAATCAGACTATCCACTTACCTACCTTTTACCCTAATCCACAAAACAAAGGGGAAAGACTACTACATTCCTTGGACATTCACAGACAACTTTGTTATTATTTGGACAGGGCAAAGCCATTCAGGAAATCTGAGCAACTCTTTGTGTCCTATGCTGCAGGTGCTCAAGGAAAGGCTATTTCCAAACAGACAATTTCAAAATGGATAGCCCACTGTATACGCTTTTTTTTACTCATTTCATGGAAAAACTTTGCTTGCATGCATCAGATCCCACTCCACCAGAGCCACAGCTACCTCTGCAGCCTTCCTCAGGGGGGTCCCTACCAAGGATATTTTGGAAGCAGCCACCTGGAGTTCAGTGCACACTTTCTCCAAGCACTATCATCTCCCACTATACTCTAAATCTAGAGCGGTTTTTGCCACAGCAGTCCTGCAGGGCATCCTAGCCCCTCCTAGTTCCACTTAGTGCCTACCACCCTTACTTAGCTTTGGGATTCTACCCGTCTGTTATGAATGCAGCTGTATGCACGATGAACATAGTACAGTTTTGTACCTACCATAAATGTAGATGTTCGAGTGCTCATACAGCTGCAGTCCAGGTTTCCCTCCCTCCAACCCCTCTTAGGACAGGCCTTATGACAAACCCTTTTCATATAACCTTTTGGGGTACTCTTTTTATGGTGTATTTGCTTGCAACTACTGTTTTTGATTTATCAACATTGCATTTTTGCATAACATTATGTTTGCCTTCCTTCTGGGGGCACCTGACATCTGGGGCAAGAAAAACTGAAGAAAATGGCGTCGGCTGCCTCTTTTATACCCCTGCAGCACTGACGTCAGGGAGGAAGCGACAACAACCGACACCGAACCTAGACTTTGGAATTCAGCCGACCGAGGACCCGCCTGATGGCAGGATAACCCATCTGTTATGACTGCAGCTGTATGAGCACTCTAACATCTACATTTATGGTAGGTACAAAACTGTACTTTCTCTGCACTGCCCTTTGGCTTATCTACTGCACCCAAGGTATTCACAAAGTGCCTAGCTCCAGTCATTGCATTTTGTAGGCAAAGAAATATTCAAATATACCCATACCTGGACGATTGTCTAATTCAGGCAGAAGGTCAGGACATACTATTGAATCATTTGGCGTTTGTACAAAAAGTGCTAACTTCTCTGGGTACACCATAAACGAAAAGAAATCGCATCTGGTACCCTGCCAATAAATTGTATTCCTGGGAGCAAGCTTGAACACAGTTTCCCAGATGGCTTTCCTCACGCCAGAGAAACAAGTTCATTTGACAGCTTACTTCAGACTAATGGCCACAAAGACCCTGCTATCTGCAAGACAAATACTGCAAGCCTTGAGATTCATGGCCTCCTGCATTCTTTTAATTCCATATTAAAGACTGCATATGAGGAAACTACAATGGCATCTAAAAAGCCTATGGTGTCGACATTCTCAGGATCTAGAAGCAATGATTCTTATCATACCTTGCCTACAGTTAGAGTTCTTTTGGTGGGCAGAGGCCTGCCACCAAAACAAGGGACTGCCATTCACTCTACCCCATGCAGCCCAACCCCTAACAACAGAGCCATCAGACTATGCATGGGGGGCTCACTTGGCAGGGAGGTGCATTCAGGGCAAATAGAACCCAAATCAAATGCACCTTCATATCAATCAAAAAGAAATGTTAGCTGTAAGGAATGCTCTGACAGCCTTCAAGGACCACATTCTTCCAGGACAGTTAATAGTAAAGATGGACAACACCACTGTGATGTGGTACATAAGAAGGGGTGAACCCACTCATACCCTCTCTGCAGACTAGCCATGGCCCTGTGGCACACAGCTTTGAGCTACCAAGTGCACCTACAGGCTGAATTCCTGCCAGGAAAGCTAAATACACTGGCAGACGATCTAAGCAGAAATCACATGGACCCACACAAATGGAAATTGGAATCTAAGACATTCAACATGTTGATAAACAAATGGGGGAGCCCAGAGATAGACCTGTTTGCTACCCCCAGAACTACCAATTGGACAAATTCTGCACAAGGACTCCCCACAAACAAGCTTGGAAAGTGGATGCCCTGTCCTTCACCTGGAAAAATCTATCATTTTATGCCTTTCCTCATCTGCCTCTCCTCTCCAAGGTACTACTAAAAATCAAACCGGACAAACCAAGGACGATACTGATTGCACCAGACTGGCCACACCAACACTGGGTACCCCCTTTTGTGCAGTGTGTCACTGCTGGCTCCATGGCACCTGCCTCAGATCCCTACTTTACTGTCCCAGCAGAAGGGCCAGTTTCTGCACCCTCAGCTTCAAACCCTGAACCTAGCAGCCTGGCTAATTACCTGATCTCTCCATTACCATCCCTCAGTAAACAAGTGTTGGATGTCATTCTGGAGGCAAGGAAGCCTAGTACTAGAAAATCTTATGCTGAAAAATGAAAAAGATTCTGTTCCTGGAACGAAACTCATGGGATGAGCACAGCAGCGCCCATTTTACCTCAGATTCTTCAATACCTAACTGAGATGCTTCACAAGGGCTTTTCCTTTTCCTCCATAAAAATTCATGCCTCAGCCATTTCAGCTCATTACAACACAGAACTTCCCCTCTTCTCTCATCCACTGCTCAAGCAGTTCCTCAAAGGGTCCAAAAACGTAAGACCACCCAGGAGAGCCCCTCCTCCAGCCTGGGACCTTAACTTTGTATTGGAAAAACTTACTCTACCTTCTTTTGAGGCAGCTGCAAATGCAGAGTTGAAATTCCTTTCTTGGAAAACAGCTTTCCATTTAGCCATCACTTCAGCAAGAAGGGTGTCTGAATTTCAGGCCCTTATGGCAGTGGAGCCTTTCATCATCTTTCATGCGGACATGGTGTCCCTCAGGACCAATCCCTTCTTCATGTCTAAGGTACTATCCACTGTGGCTCTTAATCAGTCCATTCATTTGCCAACCTTCTTTTCTAATCCACAGATCAAAGGGGAACGGATGTTGCACTCCTTAGATCTGCACAGACAACTTAGATTTTACTTGGACAGGACTAAACCTCTCAGGAAATCTGAACAGCTGCTGGTGGCATTTGCTGCAGGGGCAGAGGGGAAGGCCATTTCAAAACAAACTATTTCTAAATGGATAGGCCATTGCATTCATTTCTGCTCTAAGCACCATGGAAAACCTATCCCACAAGGGATAATACCACATTCAACCAGGGCTGCATCTACCTCTACAGCCTTTCTCAGAGGTGTCCCTACCAGGGACATCCTAGAAGCTGCTACCTGGAGTTCTGTACATACTTTCACCAAGCATTACCATTTACCAATTTTCTCTAAATCCAGAGCTGGTTTTGCCACTGTAGTCTTGCAGGGCCTTATAGCTGCTCCTAATGCTATCTAAATTCCTCCTCCCATCCTTAGCTTTGGGAATCTACCAAAATGTGATGACTGCAACAGTATAACACGAAGGGCATAGTACAGTTGTGTACACTTAAACATAAATGTAGATGTTCAAGTGTATTCACTGTTGCAGTCCTGGTTACCCTCCCTCCAGCTCCCTGACTTCTTTTGGCTATACCTCTATTCCTTTTTACTATGCTTAAAAGCTTTTTGGTGTATTTGCTTTTTTGTTGGAGGTATAACCTTGTATATATATTTAACTGCTTCCTGTTAGGGGGCACCTGACATCTGGGGCAAGAAAAACTGATGTAATGGCGTTGACTGCATGCTTTATACCCCTGACTACCTGATGTCATGGAAGATGAGACCGCAACTGACGCAGGACCCAAGACTTTGATAATCAGGCCGACTGAGGGCTACTGCAAGCAGATAACCCAAATGTAATGACTGCAGCAGTGAATACACTCGAACATCTACATTTATGGTAAGTGTACACAACTGTACTTTACCCGCTACCAAGACCCCATTGGAAGCTGGTATGGCTCCAGAGGCCTTGCAGGATGCGGTTTCCTTGGAGGAATCACTCTTAATCATTTTGGAGGGACCACACAGAGTCCCCCAAATCCTAGTACAGGAAGAGATTCCAGTACATTGAAGTATGCCAAGAGCCCAAATCTCCCAAATTTGTTCAGGTGGATGTCACACCTAAAAAGAAAAAAAAAAAACTAGGCATATGACCTCCCCAACAGCTTTTAAGGAAAAAAAATATTGATGTCTTCTAGGGTTTATATAAAGCTATCATGGCCCTGAAGCATCCTCCTTTTGTGACCCATCTCCCTCAAGCAGCACAAGTACATACCCGCAATTCTTTTTTCTTTGTGGAGGAACAAGATGTAGACTGACTGACTTTCCAATATGACTGCACACTGAGTCACAGCTTAATTTTAGCTCTTCTGGGGAAAACAGAAACTCAGAAAAGAGAGCCAGGGAATTTGTCTTTTGGGGTAAATTTCATTTACTGGCTAGTAAGTGCTCTGCATGGATGCCAACAAAGAAGTTGTTTAGAGAACCTGAAAAAAAATCAGACACAAAAGGTAAGGACAAAACACTGGCTGGAAATAATCCTGCAGCTGTTCGGCAAAAAGCAGTTCACACTCCAGCTCTGGTGCAATACATTACTAACAGTAATCTAGAGTAAAAATAAGTCAGATGTGCTCATAGCTGATTAAAATAGAACACTGAATGAGTATAGCAACTCAAATAATAAAGGGCTGGAAAAATGGAAAAAGCTTTAAACAGATATTCAGATGAGCTGATAAAACTGTAAAAATCAGAGGTTGAAATGAAAAAAAGCTGGCTGAGTATAAGTCTACTAAGAAGATATGGTTGAAAAAAAGTGGTAGTATTAGAGAACAGAGTACATAGGGAAAACCTGAAATTTTCTGCTGTTCCAGAGACTCTGGAAGGGAACAGACTGTAGTAATTTTATGAAAGCACAAATAAGAAACTAGATTGGTGTTCCACAGGAGGAGTTTTTAATTAAAGGGGCACATCATGTGTATGTTCCAAACCTGGTCGTGAGAAAGCAACCAAAACCTCTGATAGTAAAGATGCAATCCTACCAACAGAAAGAGTTGATTCTGACAAAACTGTGGCAGAAGGACAATTTAGTAAAAGTTGGAGACAGTAGAGTGTTTGTGGAAAATGATTACTCACTGTACACTAGGCAAAAGAGATGTAAATTTATTCCATCAGTCCGTGAATGCTGAGAGGCAGGTGTGAGATTCAAACTGCTGTATCCAGCTATCTTTAGAATATTTTTTCCTGGAGGGTCAAAATTATTAATATGCTATGGAGGAAATACAAGTTTGTCCAACCAAGTGAAAAGGATCACATAGTGCTGGACGACTTAAGCCTTCAAGGTATTCAAAATCCAAAGGGTGCTAGATATAAAAAATATCATAGTCAAGGAATCAGATTTAAAAATATAAAATATTTGATCTCAAATCCAAAAACTGTCCAAACATACAGTAATGCAGGAGAACAATGTTTAAGCATTTCACCCCTTAAAGTACGGGACTTCTTCAGAACCACTAATAAAGTACATCCAAGTGTTTAAATAACAAATCAAAAGCACATGTGACACCAGTTAGGCAATCCTTAAGAATAAGAATTTTTTAAAGAGACATTGTAACCAAGCATAGTAAAAAAAAAAAACAACAAATATTAAAACCATTAAAAAACAGACTTTAATAACAATAAATACAATTATTTTAAAGTACAAATACCCATAAATCTGTTTTTGTAGGTGTATATAATAGTCAAATGTAAAATAAAAGCTAAAGTAAAAGCAATCGAGTAAAAATATATTATAGGTTGGGAGCCCTAAGTTCAGGTATAGGGGTAATGGAAACATGCTCATTCAATCTTGGCTGGGTAGAAGTGTTAAGTCTTAGTTACCAGATTAATTCTACCTTGTCACCACAATAAACAGAACATGCTGGAGGGATATATTTCTGTTCCAGAGACTTCCTCTGCTCTGGAATTGGCTGCCTAATCATGTCAAGCAAAGCTGTTCATTCGTCTTCTTTAAGAGAAATTTTGACAATTGGATGGTAATAGGAAATTCACCCTGGGAATCACTGATGTGGCTCTGCTCGACAAGGGCACAGGAAAATAATTTTCTTGGGTGGCAAAAGCCAGGGAACTCGTTTGGCTTGGCTTGTATAGGCCCTAAGGCCGATAGCCTTTTACTTGTCTATGAACCTATAAATTCTAACTTGGTTTCCCAAGAGCCACCATGGGTGTTGTTTGGCAATAATTCTAAGATGCCGAAAAAGAATTTGGAGAAAGTGAGACAATTTCAGGGTATGTTTAAATAGTGAATTAGTATTGTTACCCTTGGAAATGGTGTAAACATGCTCATAAGTTCTTTTCCAAAATTGTCTTTTGGTTTTGCCCACATAAAAACTTGGACATTCATTGCGTAATGCAATGCAGATCACTCTGTTGGAAGCACAGTCCTCAAAGCTGATTAAAATAAAAGAAGTACTGAAGGACTATATCAACTCAAGTAGCAAAAGACTGGAAGAAGCTTTAAAGAAATATTCAGATGAGCTGTAAAAATCAGATGTAGAAATGAAAAAACACTGGCTGAATATGAGACTGCTCAAGAAGACATGGTTGAAAAAAATGGTAGGATTAGTGGACAGAGTACATTGGGAAAGCTATTCCAGAGAAATGGGAAGGAACAGACTGTATTAATTTTATGAAAGCACAAATAAGCAACTGGACTGGTATTCTACAGCAGGAGTTTTAAATTGAAAGGGCACATTGTGTGCACTCTCCAAACCTGGTCGTAGAGAGCAGCCATGACCTCTAATACTAAAAATGCAGTGCTATTCACTGAAAGAGTTGATTCTGACAAAACTGTGGCAGAAGGACGAAGTACTAAAAGTTGGAGACAGTTGAGTGTTTCTGGAAAATATTAACTCACTGTACACCAGACAAAAGAGGTGTAAATTTACCCCAGCAATCAAGGAATGTTGAGAGGCAGGTATGAGATTCAAACTGCTGTATCCACCTGTCTTTAGAATATTTTTCCTAGAGGGTCAAAGTTCATTGCAGAACATGCTATGGTGGAAATACAAAAATTTGTCCAACAAAAAGTGAGCTATCAAAGAGGACTCTGCCTCTTATTCTTCTGATAATAAACCTCAGAGAGAGTCTGTGCCAGTGAAACCTTTTGCAGTGTCCCAAAGGAGGATGCTTGAGCGAGAGAGAGAGAGAAACACAGTAGATGACTAGAAGAACCAGGAGTATATTAGAAATGAACCAGAGACTGGAGTTGTGATCTATAGGAAGAAAAGCAACTGAGAAATTAATGAATAAATGTGGGATTACAAAGCATCATTCACATTTGTGAAATATGGCTGAACAAATTCAGGGTATGTTTAAATAGTGAATTAGTATTGTTACCCTTGGAAATGGTGTAAACGTGCTCATAAAGTCTTTTCCAAAATTCTTTCAGTCTTTCACAGCATCCATGGAACTGGACAACATCCCAGGCTGCGTTTTACATGAACTTCAGAATGAAATGGCTCCCCACCTAAGCACCATGTTCAATAATAGCCTCGCATCAGGCTTTGTGCCCACTGAATGGCGCACAGCAACAGTTGTCCCACTCCACAAAGGGGGAGCCACCACTGATCCCAGGAACTATCGCCCTATTAGCCTGACAAGCCTGGTCTGCAAGGCCATGGAACATATCATCATGGAACTCATAAACAGAAATTGGTAACCTCCAAACTCTGGATCCCACCCAGTACCGGTTTGTGAAAGGCAGATCATGCCTCCTGGACCTGATCGACTTCTTTGAGGTAGTCACCAAAGTCGTAGATGAGGGTAAGGTGGTTCACACAGCCTATCTTGTCCTCGCCAAGGCTTTTGACACCATCCCCCATTCTGGAATTATAGCTAAACTCACTAAACTAGGTATAAATCCTTACGTCACAAGATGGGTTGCCAACTGGCTCACTGACAGAACTCACACTGTAAAAGTTGCAGACTCCAAATCTGACCTCAAACCAGTGACAAGTGGAGTACCACAGGGTTCAGTCCTGGGACCTCTCCTGTTTGGTATCTACTTCTCTGAAGTACAGGCTAACACAGAAGGCCTCTGGCTAACTGCAAACTAGGAGCCATAGTCTAGTCCCCAAATGATGTGGACATCCTACAGAAGGGCCTCGCTGAGACAGATGCTTGGTGTCAGAGCCATGGCCTCAAGCTCAATGCCAAAAAGTGCAGTGTCATCCCCTTTGGTAAAAACTCTGTACCCATGAACTACCACATAGGCAGCAATCTACTTAACACTGAATGTGTGATGAGACCTTGGGACCTAGGTGGACAGTAATCTCTCCTTTGATAGTCACATCACCACAGTAGTCAGGAAGTCCTTCTACGTGGCACACCTCATCATAAAATGGTTCTCATCCAGGAAAAAAGAGGTCATTGTTCCCCTCTACTCGTCACTCATTAGACCCATTATAGAGTACGACTCCCCTTTTGGAATGTACCTCACAAGACATCTGCAGCAGCTGGAAAGGCCACAGAAGTACCTCACAAAGAGGATTACTGGCCTCAACCAAATGCCCTACACTGATCGTCAAAAAAAACTCCAGCTTTACTCCGTAGCATATCGCCTACTCCAAGGTGATCTCTGCCTAACTTATAAAGCTATGTCAAACCCAGAGCTGTTGGACATGCTACACCTAAAGAAATCCCAATCCCTCTGAGCTACACTCTCTAGGGACCTAAACCTTATCACCACAATAAGCAGGGCATGCTGCAGGGATAGATTCCTGTCCCAGAGACTTCCCATACTCTGGAACAGGCTACCCATCTTATGTCAAGCAAAGTTCTTCATTAGCACTCTTCAAGAAAAATCTTGATGAGTGGATGGGAAATAGGAAATACAACCCAGGGATCACTTCTGTGTCTCTGCCCGACAGTGGCACAGGAAAATAACTTTCTTGGGTGGCGTAAGCCAGGGAACCTTGTTGGTTAGGCTTACGTAGGCCCTTGGGCCGATAGCCTAGTACCTACCTATGAACAAGTAAATCTGGAAATGTTGAACTTTTTGACTTTGTTAAACTTTTAGGGAACTCCAAAGCATATGCCTTACTTCATATCATTAATGTTTGGAAGAACATTAAGGAGAGGGGAAAAACAAGGAAACCGATAGCTGCAAGTAAAGCACTTTTTGATCTTAACAGTATTTTTTTTTTATAAAACATGACATATATTTTATATTGTATATTAAAGCATTTTCAGTTATTTATGCGTGTTATAGGAATACTAAAATAAACAGGTGCACTTTTTTCTTCTGTCTGTCTTTTTTGTTTAGTTTTAGGAAATGTAGGGAATGCAATGTAAAAAGAGAAGAAAGACTTGACAAAAGCATGTTTAAGGTAATAGACCGTAATCCTGGCTTGCTGAGGTGAGGAATGGGTTGTGGAAGTATAAGATCATGGTATAAGTAAAATGTATATGCTTTTTTAGTATTTTTACATAGGGGAATGACTAGATTAAGGTTTTTAGATAAAACCAAGTAAAAAAAGAACACTAAATGTAATTTAATGTTTTCTTTTAGCAAATAAATGTTCACAGTGCAACATGAGAAGCTTGTAGCTGAAGGCAGTTGTGTGTCTGGTTCTCATGTTTTTATTTTTTGGAGACAAGCTGATAAGAGGGCAATAAAAACAGAATACTTTTTTTCAGGTGGCTAAAAATAGCTTTTTGAAAGTATTCACGTTGTTTTCTACAACTGGAAGAGGAATAAAGATAAGACAAAAACAGAGAGCACTTCATTATAGGTTAACTAAAGTTTGTGAGTGTAGCTATAAACCTGAGACAATTGTTTCTATTAGGAGGGTTAAACTTTATTATTTTTGTTTGTATTAAGTTAATAGATTATGGGGGTGTTTGGAGAGTGTGTTCATTTTTTAGGGAATGTATCAAAGATTAACCTGCCAAACAGTGTATGCAAGTAACAAAAAATCTGAAATTAGACATAAACGTTGTCATACATAACTGGTGGGAATAATAACTTATTGTAATGGCAACACTTTCCTATTATCTTTGAACATGAATGGTCTAACAGGTATGTACAAAAAAGAAAGTGTAATGAACTGTACTAAGAAATGCAGAGTACAAATAGCTATACTGAAAGCACATTTGGAAAGAACTGAGTGAATTTGTTAATGAAAGTATTTTAGGATGATTATTCAGTGGAATAGTCTGGGACAAAGAAAAAGGAGGGTTAATTATACTGACTGCTAAAAGAGCTCCAGTAATGATGGAAGAGGGCAAGAATGATGGTAATGGTAAATTTGTAGTAGAAAGGGCTACTGGTAAGGGATGAGGATTACTCTAGATGGAGCTTAAGAAAATTCTAGGAGAAATAAACAGCTTTCAGCAGGGGATATTACTTATAGGTGGGGACTGGATGTGTCTGGGGTGCCTAGAAGGGAAAATACAACAAAGCAATGTAGATTGAAGAAATTTATGAAAATATTTGGTATGGAAGATGTGAATTTAGTAGTAGCTCATAGAGAATTTACATATTTGCAGAATTATAAATACTGGGCTAGGCTAGTCAGAAATTATATTTCAGAGGAACATGTGTATTTTATTAAGTTTTGATACGAGTCTAATAACTGTTTCAGATCACATGCCAATAATAAGTAAAATAAAAATGTAAAGTAAAGAAATAAAAATGAGACACTGGCACTTCCCCATCTGTCTGTTAAACAGAGGTTAATTTAAGGAATGGGTAGTAGAAGTTATTAAGGAAGATAGAAATTTCTCCAGAAAATATAACTAGTGAGTGGGATAAAATCAAAGTAGAGATTAATTATGAGGTAGAAATAAAAGAAAAGGATGGTTACGGAGTAACGGGAATTATTTACAGGGACTGAAAAAGGTTAAAGTATAACAGAAGGGGGGAATCACCCAGAACAAGAGGTGCATTTGCAGGGTGTTGGAGACTACCTGAATAATATGTATGAGTTTAGAAAGATTGCTGTTAAGCAGCTATTTTTTTATGATAACTCACACCACAAAAGCATTTAGCACAATGGCTCAGGCAACAGAAAGTAAGGGCAGAAAACCTATAAAAAGGAAATTTTTTTTTTTTATTTAACATTTGTTAACCGGGAAAGTCCGACTTGGAATGAAGCCAATTTTCAGCGGAGGCCCGGGGAGAAACACTCCAGATGCATGTCTTTGTAACATGGGAAGAAACTGGAGTACCCAGAGGAAACCCACATGAACACAGGGAAGACATGCAGACTCCACACAGAAAGCACCCCAGCCAAGAATCGAACTGGAGAACCTCTTACTGTGAGATGACAACACTACCGCTGCACCACTGTGCTGTCCATAACCAGATATCTTGTAAAGATATTAGAAATATTTCAAAAAATTTATGAAAATCTGTATAAAGCAGAAAAATGTAGAACTCAAGAAAAAAG
This sequence comes from Protopterus annectens, assembly GCF_019279795.1. Classification (NCBI taxonomy): domain Eukaryota; kingdom Metazoa; phylum Chordata; order Ceratodontiformes; family Protopteridae; genus Protopterus; species Protopterus annectens. Next base: position 428,274,265 of record NC_056738.1, on the reverse strand, counting down.
TATAAATGGAAATGTTTATGAAAGAATTAAATATGCCAAGGTTAGAGGTGGATGAGTCTCAGTTTATTAATAGTTAGGATAAGACAAGGTGACCAACAGTCCCAGTTTTTCCAGGGCAGTCCCAGTTTGGAAGTCTCTGTCCTGGAATCCCAAACTTTGTCTTTGGGGTGCAGAAATGTCCTGGTTTATTCTGAATGGTTTCCAGCATTCGTAGTGCTGCTTCAGTGAGTGAACCAAAACAAAAACTTCAGGCAGTTTTGTGGACGAAAAAGTTTGTTAGGACCACAGTCAGAATATAGACAAGCCAGGTGGCGGTAGAGTTATATCCATGATAAGAATAGGAGCTCCTTTAATAGTCTAAGAAGAAAAATATAAGCTGGGCAGGTACGTATCAATCTGTGTCTGTTGGATGGCAGAGCGGATTACTTTAGCAAATGTGTACTTGCCCCCTAAAACAAATTTAAATGAAATAAAACGAGTATTGCAGACTGTTAGGTATGCAAACCTCTTGATGCTGCTGCCAGGCTTTACTCTCACTCATCTGTCTCACTCTTGACACACACACACATGCTCACACCCATATATTATTTATAGCCTTGTCCAGAGTTCTTGCTGTAAGAGGTTGAGAAGTATAGACAAACATCTTAATTGCTGCTAGGGGAATTGCACGCTCACTGTCAGCTGTCACTGTTCACTCTCTCACACACACAGTCTTGCTCGATCGCTCTCCCTCTGTCCCGATCACACACACACACACACACACACACACACAGTCACTTCCTCATTCATACATGCATTCACTCACACACTATCGCTCTGACTCTCCTAATCTCTCACACACACGGTCACTCCCTCATTCATACATGCATTCACTCACACATGATCGCTCTCACTCTATCCAGATTTCTCACACACACACTCATTTCCTCATTCATACATGCATTAACAAACGATTGCTTTCAGTCTCTTCTTATATCTCACATACACAGTCTCTCACTCTCATTCTCTCTTGATCATACCTCTTAACCATACTTCTCAGATTTTCACAGAATACCCAGATTTTTGACTCAGATTTTTGACTCATATTTTAAGTCTGTTCCTCATAAAACTTGTGATTTTCTTGTAAGTCATTAAGGGTTGAAGTCAATAAATAATTAGACGTTTGAGCGTCATATCCTTCAGGTAATTCATGTTAACACACCACCTTTTATTCTAGCAACTTTCTAAGTTTATATTAGCAATATTTAAAATGTATCCATATTTTTGGGCCTTTGACCCCCCCCCCCATTTTTGGGGGGATTTTTCCAGATTTCTCGTGCTGGGAACTTGAGAGGTATGCTCTTAACTGTACAGATTTTTGCAGAATATCCAGAATTTTGCTTCATATATTTGGTCCATTTCTCATAAAATTATGGTTTTCTAGCAAATAGTTGGCAAATCATTGAGTATTTAAGTCAGAAAATATTGACAGACATTTGAGTTTCAGATTTAATACCCTTCAGAAAATTTGTGCTAATGTAAAACCTGTTATTCTATCAACTTTCTAAGTTTGTAAAAGTAATATTTAAAAAGTGTCCCTATTTTTTGGTCCTTTGCCCCCCCCCCCCCCCCCCCATTATTTGTAACCTTTCTTCACCCAGTATCACACCACGTGGATTCCATGGAATGTGTTCTGTGTAAGTCACACTGGTAATGAACAGAGAAGAAAATGATTTTCTCAGCAAAGTACCCATATAGTCAATTCTCTTGGTGCATAGCATACCTCTCAACTGTCCAGATTTTTTGGCTCATATTTTTGGTCTGCATCTGACCCCCATAAAAATTATGTTTTTCTGGTAAATCACTGAGGAGTGAATCAACTAAATGTCATACTTTTGAGTTGTAGGCTTCATGTCCTTCAGAAAATGCATGCTAACACAAAATCCTGTTATTCTAGCAACTTTCTAAGGTTAGAAAAGGAATATTTAAAATCTGTCCCTATTTTTGTAAAGATGTCCCCCAGAATTTTTGAATTTAGTGTTGCAAGGCATGTTCCACATGTAGGGTACAGGGATCAGTGTAGAGCTGTAGGCCTATAAATAGACTGCAGCTTAAGTGTCCAGTTTTAGGTCGTGTAACAAAATGGTCACCTTGGGATGAGAAGAGATGCAGTAAAAATGGTGATGTATAACCAATGTACAGGAAAGTCTCCAGGGATAGATGGTATTCCTGTGGAAGTTTGGAAGTTAGGAGGGAAAGGAGGAGAAGCACCAACATCCAGGAAGAAAGTTTTCCTGGCTGTAATACCTAAAGATGGTAAAGACCCATCAGATCCAGCTTCATATTTCAATTCTAAACTATGGTCATAAAATGTTGGTCTGTAATAGCTAAAAGGATGGCAAGCAGGATGCCAAAATTGATAGATATGGATCAGTGTGGTTTTGTGGTGGGAAGGCAAACATTTGACAACATTAATAGAACAATGATTTTCCAGAGGGAAGCAGAATGTAATAAAATACCACTGTTGTTGGTGGATGTTGATGCAGAGAAAGCATTTGACAGAGTAAGCTGGAATTTTGATTAGGCCAATTAGTTCCAGGGACCTAAATATGGCCTGTGACTTAAATTGGACATGCTAGAGGGACAGATTTATCTCCCAATGACTGCCACCTTTGGAACAGGCTATCAATTCATGTGAAACAGAGCACCTGTATGACATTGTTCAAGAGGAACCTGGACAAGTGGACAGGACACCATAAATTCTTACTGGGGATAGAGCCCACAACCCTCCTGGACATGGGCAGCCATCACTAAATGCAATCTTGGGTATTGACTGCCATTTCTGTTGTATCACATTGGGATGAAACGGCTTTGCTTAAAATGATCTCCGAGTTCATATCCTAGTAATCTCCTATGATCATGTGTAAGTATTTGCATTCCCCGAAACAATAGTAAAGTTAGAATAGAGCTGTTACGAACCAAAATGTATTCGTCCAACACCATTGGGTTATTAATGAAGATGATAGCTATTGTCATAAGTTATAATTTCCTGTCCTTTTATGAAGAAATATATGCACAAACCAGTGGCATGGCTATGGGTGCAGTATTGGCCCCAAGCTACGCCAATGTGTTTATGCATGGATGGGAAACACTCAGTGTACTTGAAAGTAAGTTCAAGAAGTATGTTATCAAGATGGTCCGTTTTATTGACTATGTTTTTTGGTATGGCGGGGGACAGTAGAAGAGCTGAAGGATTTTATTGATCATATCAATAATGTTTGTTCATATCTAAAATGTACCCATCAGTATGACAACAGGAAGATTAATTTCTTGAATGTAACTCTTTATAAAGAAAATAACAGAGTAGTATCCAAAGTATATAAAAAAAAGAGTTCCAGAATAATATGTATCTGCATTATTCTAGTATGCACCCGAAAAAAAACTAGAATGTAGTGAAAAGACAGTTAGAGGATCAGTAATTTAACCAAAAACAATAGTGATTTTTTGGAAGAAGCTAGTCATTTCTGCAGAAAAATGGAAAAAAAGTGGATATCCTGAAGCAGAAGTAAGAAAAATATTGCAGAATCAGATAAATGAGAGGGATGGAAATGTGACAAGTAATGAATAGGAGAGTTTCTTATAATTATGGAACAGCAATGGCAGTACTGAATAGTGTAGGTTCAAAGGCAGTCAAGAATGTTATAAGTAAAAATTGGGTCTATTTAGAGCAAATAGTGATTTGATAAACAAAATAGGTGTGGCACCTAGGTTTGTTCAGAAAAGAGCAAAAAGTTATAAGAATTGTTTTCAAGTGAAATTGAAGAAATCTAAATCAGTGGAATACAAGTGTGGTTTCAATTGTAAGAAGTGTAATTTTTTTGTATATGGACTCCTGTGAGTTAGAAGTGGGGAACAGCAGAGTGAAAACGCCAGGGATTTTTAGCTGTAAATCAAGGAATGTAGTTTATTTAATAGTATGTTTAGAGTGCAAATCCTTCTATGTAGGTAGGACTACCCAAGAACTGTATGGAAGGATTTCTGAACATAATTATGCTATTTTAACAGGAGACTAGAAGAATGCTATGAGCAAACATTATAAAGTTAAAAAGTGGAAAACAGATTATATGTTCCTGGTTCTAGACACCCTAACAAATACTGGAATATTACTGGCAAATAAGACTGAATGCTTGTTTTCCACCAGGTTTAAATAACAGAAAATAATTTATTATGTATTTAAAGCGAAAAGGGTTGAAACATCAATGGCAGTTTTTTATTAGGTATGTTAATTTGTTTAGTAAAACAGTAATGTAAGATGTTCATCGTGTTTCACTGTTGCAGTCATGACTGTAGGGTTCTCCCCTGCCGGCAGGCAGTCCTCGGTCGGCCAGAATCCCAAAGTCTGGGTCCGGTGTCGGCTGTTCAGCCATGCTCCCTGACATCAGAGCGTCAGGAGCACAAAGCTGACAGCCGACGCCATGTTCTCCAGTCTTTCTTGCCATGCAGTGATAGCAGTTTGCAAGTGCCGGTCGGCTGACTCCTGACAATTTTTTCTAAACAAACTTTGGTCCGAAGACTGACTTCTACTCAAAGCTAAGTACCCCGTTGGGGAAACTTTTTTCTTGCTCCAGTCCGATGTCAGAAAAAGTTAATAATTGTATTTCATGTGGGAAGCAAATACCTCATAAGGATTTTCATTCTTACTGTATTCCTTGCTTAGGCCCTAACCACGACGTAGCTAGTTGTCGGTTTTGTGCTAGATTCAATCAACGTACTATTAAACGAAGGTGCGATTTTGCATTTCATTACTTCGGTAGGCGTTTTAATTACAAAATGTTGTCGGATACGGTTCCGGCTACCGGAGTTCACAAACGACACAAGGACAAAGACAGGCCTCCGAGGTCCAAATCAGACAATATCGCACAAGCAGAGCCAGCTTCAGGTTCGGCCGTCATCAGTGAGGCGCTTTTGCAGCCCCTGTCGTCGGCCATTTCAGAACCGATAGCCGAAACGGACTCCCACGAGGAGCCAACTAGGCCTTTGAATATTTCTGTTGCAGGACCTTTGGACAATGCTCCTTCAGATGGGTCTGGAGCCGCTGTGCAGGTACCGGCTTCCGAAGGGGTTTTCAGGCCTACTCAGCTTCTAATAAAGGCAAAGCCAAAGACAAAGGCAAAGACTCCTTCCAAATCAAAGACTGCAGCCAAGGCCTCTTCTGATCCGTCTCCCAAGTCTCAGAAACAGTTACTTAAGATGGCGGAGGACTTACTATGATTAGGGGTTCACATCCCCCTCCAGATAAAAGGCCAAGGCAGGAAGTTTATTATGACTCCTCTGATCAGGCTTCTGTTTCTTCAGTTTCTTCTTCTGACCAGGAATATTCTTTCCCTCCTTATGAGGATTCTGATGCTGAGGAATCCATTCCTTCGGCTTCTCCCCCTGAGGATTTCTCTTTTGGGGAAACTTTGCATGAAATGAGGGAACATTTCCACTGGGAAGGACAGGAGTATTCAGAATCTAAGAAAAGACTAAGAAATTTTCTTCTTCCCCAACATAGACCCCTGGCTGTTCCTCCTATTTTGGATATTGTGGATGATGCTTTTTCGGAGGCTAACTTAACTCCTGATTCTTTTCCTCCAGCTCCTGTTAAGCCAGACAGATACTATAGGGTTCCTGATTCCCACCAGTTTTTATACAAGAACCCTACTGCTGACCCTGAAACCATTTCTCAGGGTCCTAAGGGCGTAAAGGCCGCTTCTGCTAAAAACCCCATTCCCACTGAGAAGGATTCCAGATCTTTAGAAAGATGGGGCAAAAAAGTGTACACTTCTGCTACTTTATCTATTAGGGCTTTAAACTGTCAGTTTCATATGCTGAAATACCAGCAATTTCTCCTGTCTGTTCTAAAACAAAAGCTAACTTCCATTTCCACCTGTGCAGATGATAAGGAGCTACAGGACGTAATGCATGCCACTGAACAAGTTGGAAAGCGTGGTTTACACTGTGGATTTGATGCCTTGGTGGCTTCTTGTAGGTCTGCTGCCTCTGGCACAGTAATTAGAAGGCATGCATGGTTAAAGGAACAAAATTTGCCAGATCAAGTAAAGGCTAAATTATTGGATGCTCCTGTTCAGCATAATGTTTTGTTTGGATCTAAAGCTGAAGAGGTGATTAAAAAGATGGAGGACAAAGCAAAATCCATGCAAACAGTTAAAGATTTCTTACAAGTACAGCCACCCAGATTTAGTAGGAATTGGCCTACAAAAAATTGGTCCTTTCCCAATTCAGACAGGCCTCAGAGGGGTAGATACAGTCGCTCCCGAGGAAGGCCTCAAACGCAAGCCTCTTATAGACCAAGACAGTGGACTGCTTCCACCCCTAGGGGAGGAGAGGACAAGGTCGCAAGCTCATCAGAAACAGACTCAATGACTCCCTCTGTTGGGCTGCAGGAACTTCTTGCCTGGAAGCCCCTCTCGGAGGAAAACTTTCTCTTTTTCACCTAAATTGGACTCATAACCCAAGACAAGTGGGTTCTGGATGTAGTTTCAAGAGGTTACAGATTCCATTTTCATACCCTACCAAGGCCAAGCGGATGGCCAGATCTTCCAAAACATCAGTGGTCAGAGACCTTAAACCAGGTGGAAGCTCTCTTGGCTACGAAAGCCATAGAACTAGTTCCACTTTCAGAGATGGGACAAGGTTTTTACTCAAGGCTCTTTCTAGTCCCCAGGAAGCAGAATTCATGGAGACCCATTCTGGATCTGTCAGTCTTGAACACTTTTCTAGAGATACCAAAATTCAAGATGCTTACTCTACAGCAGCTACTTCCAATGCTGACCAAAAATGCATGGGTGGTAACTTTGGATTTAAAGGAGGCATATTTACACATTCCCATCAGGCAGGAACGCAGAAAATACCTCAGGTTCAAGGCCGGATCGAGACACTATCAATTCTCTGCGCTGCCCTTTGGATTGTCTACTGTGCCCAGGGTCTTCACCAAATGCCTGGCTCCAGTAGTAGCTTATTGCAGACTCAAGGGAATTCATATTTACCCTTATCTGGACAACTGTCTTATTCAGGCAGACAGCAAGGATGTCTTACTCCAGCATCTAGAGTTTGTTCAGAATTTTCTCAAGTTCCTGGGATTCACTGTAAACATAAAAAAGTCAAATTTGACACCCTCACAACAGATAATTTTTCTGGGCACTTCTCTAAACACAACAACCCAGATGGCATTTCTGACATGCGGAAAACAATTACAGCTGGCTTCAACTTTCAAAACCTTGGCAACTTTAACTCAGCTATCTGCAAGGAGATTCCTGCAGGCTTTGGGTTACATGGCCTCCTGCATCCTTCTCGTACCATATGCAAGACTACATATGAGGAAAATACAGTGGTACCTAAAAAGTGTATGGTCTCAGCATTGCCACAGTTTAGACATACTGATCTCCGTCCTGCCCTTGTCTTCAAAAGGAATTCCTTTGGTGGTCCAAGGCATGTACTCTAAACAAAGGAAAACCCTTCTGTCTGCCTCCTGCCACTCAGATACTGACCACGGACGCCTCAGATTATGCATGGGGAGCCCATTTTCAGGGCAACTGTCTGCAGGGCCTCTGAACAAAGGATCAGAAGCACCTGCATATCAATTTAAAGGAAATGTTAGCCGTTCAGAAAGCTCTATTGGCCTTCAGGAATCTTCTACAACCAGGACAACTACTGATACGGACAGACAACACTACACTTATGTGGTACATAAACAAGCAAGGGGGATCTCATTCCTATCCCCTTTGCAGACTAGCCATGGATCTTTGGAACACAGCTCTAGCTTGCAATCTGGACCTTCAAGCACAGTTTCTACCAGGGAAGCAAAACTTCCTGGCAGACAGTCTGAGCAGAAACCTTTCGGACCCACATGAATGGATGCTGGATACCGACATTTTCAAGATGATTACTGCAGTCTGGGGATGTCCTCACATAGACATCTTTGCATCCCACCTCAATCATCAACTACAGATTTTTTGCACCAGGACTTTCCACGAACAAGCTAGGAAAGTGGATGCACTGTCATTCAGTTGGAGAAACCTCTCGGGATATGCCTTTCCGCCTCTTCCTCTTCTTCCACGAGTACTATTAAAGATCAAACAGGACAAGCCCAAGATGATAATCTTGCTGGCCCCAAATTGGCCTCGACAGTTCTGGTACCTAACTCTGAAAAACCTTTGTCTGGAGCCCCCTTGGGTTTTACCACAGACTCCGAACCTTCTGTCCCAACACCAGGGTCAGGTTCTTCACTCCCATGTCAAAACTCTCAGCCTGGCGGCCTGGTTAATCCAGGGTCTTTGAATCATTCTCTCCTACCCAAGCAGGTTATGGATGTCATTTTAGAAGCCAGACGTCCTAGTACTAGAAAATCTTATGCGGGAAAATGGAAAAGATTTTGTTCCTGGATGCAGGCTCAGGATTCTGATCCTCTTATTCCTAACATTCCTCAGATTTTACTTTACCTGACAGACCTCTTACACAAGAGTCTTTCTTTCTCTTCCATAAAGATTCATGCCTCTGCTATTTCTGCTCATTATAATACAGACCCTCCAATCTTTTCCCACCAGCTCATGAGACAGTTTCTCAGAGGAGCTAAGAACTTAAGGCCCCCTAGATCTCCTCCCATTCCTGCTTGGGATCTCAACTATGTTTTGGAAAAGCTCACCTTACCTCCTTTTGAGCCTGCTGCCACATCTGACATCAAGTTTTTATCTTGGAAGACAGCCATCCGGTTAGCTATGACCTCTGCCAGGAGAGTTTCAGAGTTGCAAGCTCTTATGGCTGTGGAACCTTATATTATTTTTCATCAAGAAAATAAGGACTAATCCTACTTTCATGCCTAAGGTGGTTTTCAAAGTGGCTTTAAATCAAACTATTCACTTGCCAACTTTTTTCCCCACTCCTCAAAATAAAGGGGAAAGGATCTTACATTCCTTGGACGTACACAGACAACTATGTTTTTACCTGGACAGAACCAAGGACATCAGGAAATCAGAGCAATTGTTTGTTTCTTATGCTTAAAGTTCCCAAGGTAAAGCCATTTCAAAACAGACCATTTCTAAATGGATTGCTCATGGAATCAGATTTTGCTATTCACACCATGGAAAGCAAATCCCAGGGAGTATAAGGACTCACTCTACCAGAGCTGCTGCCACTTCAGCTGCCTTCTTCAGGGGAGTTCCTACCAAAGACATTTTGGAAGCTGCAACTTGGAGTTCAGTGCATACTTTTTCCAAGCACTACAATCTTCCTCTCTACTCTAAGTCTAGGGCAGGCTTTGCTTCTGCAGTCTTGCAGAGCCTTATAGCCACCCCCTCTACTTTATGACCACCTCCCTTTCATTCTGCTTTATGACTCTACCCTACAGTCATGACTGCAACAGTGAAACACGATGAACATAGTACAGTTGTGTACATTTACCATAAATGTAGATGTTCGAGTGTCTTCACTGTTGCAGTCTGGGTTTCCCTCCCTCCTGTCCCCTCTTATTTTTTATTTTGTGTGATTCCTTTTTTCACCCTTCTTCTGAGGTGTATTTGCAAAGGGTATGGGACCTTACTCATTTTGGAACTTCTGACATCTGGGGCAAGAAAAACTGGAGAACATGGCGTCGGCTGTCAGCTTTGTACTCCTGGCGCTCTGATGTCAGGGAGCATGGCTGAACAGCCGACGCCGGTCCCAGACTTTGGGATTCTGGCCGACCGAGGACTGCCTGCCGGCAGGGGAGAACCCTACAGTCATGACTGCAACAGTGAAGACACTTGAACATCTACATTTATGGTAAGTGTACACAACTGTACTTATTATTCACAAGTTATTTTGAGTTTGTGAACTTGTACTATAACGTGATTTATGATGTCATTTTGAGTAAATCATGTGCTGGAGAAGTTTATTTTAAAATGCAGAAATGTTATGTATACCTCAGTCTGAAGAAGTCTCTGAGCTTGAATTAGAAGAGACGAAAGCACTTACTTGAGGTTGTGTTTTGAATAAAAGTGGTGGTTACCAGCAGATACTGAGATCTTATTTTTTATTTACAGTAATAAAGTTAGTTAAGAATAATTGGGGGAAAGGAGGAAAAAGTTAAAGTGTGGGGTTCCTCTCTAATAAGCTCTATTTGAGCAGAGGAAAAAGGCAGGGGTATCCTCTTTCCCCTTTATTGTTTGTGTTATACTTAAAACCACTGACAAAGAAAATAGAAATTCCTGAATTAATTGGAATGGTAATCAAGAGAAGTCGGCCTTTATTTGCAAATTATATTATTTTGTGTCTGATAAAACCAGAAAAAGACATTTCAGTGTTGTGGAACACCCTGATAAAATTTCAAGTCTTATCGGGATACAAAATTAATGAAGGTAAAACAAAGGTAATAGCTGTTAAACTATGTACCCACACACTGATTGGTTCAGCAATATCCATATATATGGGACATGATAATATGAAGTACTTATGAATATGGATTAAAAAGGATTCTGCTGTGGCAGCTAAGGTTATGTGGGAAGAGGTAAACAAAAGATAGTACAAAAACTGAGAGACTGGAAGCTCTATTTATGGGTATGGATAGTGAGAAACAAGCAGTGAAAATGTTTTTAGTCCCTTTAGTTTTATGCATGTCAGGCATATTTTTATCAACCAGAGGAGAAGTTGTAGATAGCAATAATGAGTTGAAGTATTTTATCTGCGAGGGGAAGAGGGTGAGTCAAGTGGGATACTTTGATCCTTCCAGTAGAACAAGGCGGTTTGATATTAGTTGGTTTGAAGGGGGTATTTCAGAGCTACACAGTTAAGACTCCTATGTATAGCACAATCAGAAAACTGTAATTCAAAGTGGAAAGGGATGATGATGAAATGGGGGGGAGAAGCTCAGTAAATAAGAAGAGACTAGAATTTTGGGTGCGGACTCTTTAGGGGAATAACAATAACCATGCAGAATGTTATATTCATAAAGTTTCAGAAAGTATTCTGAGGACTAAGCCAACATGGTTCATAGGTAGGCACTAGGCTATCTGCCCTAGGGCATTTATAAGCCTAGCCAGAGTGTGTCGGCTTTCGCCGTCCCATTGATTAATTAACTGATCCTCTGTCAAGCACAGCCAATGAAGTGATCCCAGGGGTGTATTTTCTGTTACCCATCCACTCGTCAAGGTTTCTCTTGAAGAGTGTTAGTGAGGTTCTCTGCCTGATGCATTTTGGAATTTTGTTCCAAAGCATGGGGAGTCTCTGTGACAGGAATCTATCCCTCCAACATGTTCTATTTATTGTTGTGGTGAGGTTTAGCTCACTAGAGCGCATGGTTCGCAGTGACTTGGATTTCTTTAGGTGGAGCATGTCCATCAATTCTGAGTTGGACATGGCTTTGTAAGTCAGGCAGAGATCACCTCTGAGTAAGCGATATGCCACTGAGTACAGCCAGAGTTTTTTTAGTCGGGCTGCATAGGACATATGTTTGAGACCAGTAATCCTCTTGGTGAGGTACTTTTGCGGTCTTTCCAGCTGTTGGAAGTGTCTTGTGAGGTACATCCCAAATGGGGCATTGTACTCTTATGAAGGGTCTAATGAGTGACGAGTAGAGGGGGCACTATAACCTCTTTATTTCTAGATGTGAACCCTTTAGTAGTTAGATGGGCCACATAGAAGGATTTCCTAACTACTTTGGCAGTATGATTGTCAAAGGAGAGATTACTGTCTACCTGGGTCCCCAGATCTCTTATTACCTCTTCTGTATTAAGGGGGCTGCCATTTATGTGGTAATTCATGGGTATTTTGTTTTTCCCAAACGGGATTACTATGCATTTTTTGGCATTTAGCTTGAGGCCATGACTTTGACACCAGGTGTCCGTCTCAGTAAGGCTCTTTTGGAGGATGTCCATGTCAGCCGGAGAGTCAATTATGGCTCCCAGTTTGCAGTCATCGGCGAACTTGGTTAGCCATAGTCCTGCTGTGTTTGCCTGTACTTCTGAGAAGTATATGCCGAACAGTAGGGGTCCCAGGACCAAGCCTTGCAGTACACCACTTGTGACTGGTTTAGAGTCTGACCTGGAGCCCACTATTCTTACTGTGTGAGTTCTGTCTGTATGTCTGTAAGCCAGTTGGCAACCCATCTCATGGCATAGGGGTTTATGTTCAGGCTGGTGAGTTTTTCTGTAATACCCGAGTGGGGAATGGTGTCGAAAGCCTTGGCGAGGTCAAGGTAGGCTGTGTGAACCACCTTTCCCTTGTCTATGGCCTTGGTGACCGTCTCGAAGAAGTCAACCAGGTTTAGTAGGCATGATCTGCCCTTAACAAAGTCGAACTGGGTCAGGTCAAGTGTTTGGAGGTTCCCAATGTCTTTGTTAATGAGTTCCATGGTGATGCACTCTATAGCCTTGCAGACCAGGCTAGTCAGGCTTATGGGGCGATAGTTACCAGGGTCAGTTGTGGCCCCTCTTTTGTGGAGAGGAATAACCGTTGCTGTGCGCCATTCTATGGGCAATGTAGCCTGTGGAGAGGCTGAGGTTGAACAGTGTGTTTAGGTGGGGGGGTTAGTTCGTGCAAGACACAGCCTGGGACACCATCTGATCCCATTGACGCTGTGTTTTTGGCTTTTGGAAAGGGTTGTTTTCACCTGTGCGTCTGTGATTTTTGGGACACTACACTTTTCCGGTATTGTTGTGGGCCCTTTTGGAAGTGAGAGGGGGGTGAGGTTTGCACTGACTCTATCTGCCAGGATGCTGGCAATATCAGTAGGTTCAGTATATTTTGTGCTATTTTGCACTAGTTCAGTGCATATCTGCGAGTTGCCACTTAGATTCTTAACATAGCTAAAGAAGACTTTGTGGTTATCTTTTGAATCCTTGGCTATTTTTCTTTTGAAGTTAGCCTTGGATGATTTCATGAGGGACCTCAGTTTCTTACTGATACTGATCAGGGATGTCTTTCCTTCTTGGGATTTGCTTTTTTCTAGTTTCCTCCTTCTGTTGTATAGCCTGTTTATGGCAGGGGTGCATCAAACTGGTTTCCTTCACTTAGAGGAGTGAGTCTTGGTTTTGCTAGGGATGGCACAATCCATGCATCCTTGTAGGTGCTCATAGAGTGCATTTGTAAAGGTTAATGCATCATGGGCAGTGTTGTCCTTTAGCATGGGGGCTGTGAAACTTACCACCTCTGTCTTAAGTAAAGTGAAGTTTGTGGTTTCCTTAGTTGGGGTGGTGGTGGGGTGTGGACATCCAGAGTGATTAGTTTATGGTCTGATCTAACCAGTGACAGGTTGACCTCGTGTGGAACACCTGTCGCCCATCTTGGTGATGACCAGGTGGGTCCAATATGTTTTCACCTCTGGTAGGGGAGTTTACCAGCTGATTGTGCGGCACACTGATTTTGTGTTTTATGTGTTGTCTGGTTTGTGACGGCGAAGTGCAGGTTGTTTGGGTGTCTGCTTTGGAGGTCTCTGATGCTTTTGCAGGTTTTTATTTAGAGCCTCCGAGTATGATTTTATGTATTTATGTGTATTTTTTGCCAGTGCTGTTTTAGTAGGTTTGTGTGCGGTTGGAGTTGTGGTGCAAGTGTTAACCTTCTCCTCTTGACTGTCTGTTCCAGTCTTGGGTGGAGACAGCTTAGTTTCCAGTTTGGCTGTATAACTGCATCTCTCGCATATGTTAGTGTTTTGTGGTAGGAGGGAGAGGGTTGTCTGCGTACATGAGGCAGTTGCAACATTGCCGCAGGATACCCAGATTCACCAGCTGGACTGGAGCGTGCACCTTATTTGCCCTTTGGTCATGCCTGAATAGTAGGGTGAGCTGCTTAGTCGCTTGGTTGGTGAGGGGTGAATAAAGAGCCTTGCCCTGCTGGGCAATCAGTGTCAGAGTATATTAGTGCTTGCTATTAGGTCTGAGCAAGTGCTGGGCTGTAAGATGCTTTTTGAGTGCTTAGGTACTAGTTTCAAGGGAAAAACTGAATAGGAGACTTAGTGGAACCGGGTGTAATAACTGTAGCTAACCGGCACTGCCCGGTGTGCAAAACCATGCAAACGCGTTTTTTATAGTAGGGAAATGAAAGAGAGAGAAATTAGCCCAAAATGGCCAATAAACTACTAACTTCTGGGCTGGAACCACTCCTCCAGGGACAGGTTGCTCAAAGCTCCCCTCTCTCACAGGTGAACAGAGAAACTTCCTTCTATCCAAGTAAGGTATGGGCAACTCATAAACTAGTATCACAGCCCTGAATTCAGCACTAGCCTGAAAACTGGACTATACTAGCTTAGAAAGGTGGGAAACAAGGAATTTTTTTTTTTTTTTTTTTTTTTTTTTTTTTTTTTTAAAGATGAGGCAAAACAGTAAAACATACACTTAAAACAGCTTTAAACGACTACAAACAATCAGAAAAGGCTATTGCACTTTAATGTGTAACCTGCAACAGTTAAATTATTTAAACAAAAAACAACTTTCTAAAAGTGCAGGCAATCAAATAAGTACAATATGTGAAAAAAAAACAAAGTTTTTCACAATAAACGCTGGAAAATCTGCGTTTAGGCGGAAAACAGTTAAGTACAGAAAACTGATACTTAATCACTCCAGAGCCTTTCTCCTAAGCTAGAAGGCTTGTGTCAGTTTAAGGCTTTCTACTGTTACCAGTAGGTTAGTTACAGGAAAGATGGGAAACAAGCGCAGATGTGGTCTTTTAAACCAGAAAGTTGAAAGAGACAGACAAACTGTCCAAATGGTCAGACTACGATTTGTGGGCCAAGAACCTCTCCTCTCGTGGTAGACCGGCTACTTAGTGCTTACCACTCCCACTGATAAGCTAGAAAGCTTTCCTCCAACACACAAAGGCTTGTGGGGCTCAGAAGCTTACCAACAGTCCTGGATACAGCAACTCTGTATCTGGACTAGGCAAGTTACAGGAAAGGTGGGAAACAAGTGCAAGTGCGGCTTTTAAACCAGAACGTTGAAAGAGATGAAAAAACTGCCCAAACGGCCAATAGCTACAATTTCTGGGCCAGGAACCACTCCTCTTGTGGTAGATAGGCTACCTAATGCTTACCACTCCCACTGATAAGCTAGAAGGCTTCCCTCCAACACAGAAAGGCTTGGGGGGCACAGAAGCTTACAAAGAGTCCTGGAATACAGCATATCTGTACCTGGACTAGACTAGTTACAGGAAAGGCGGGGAACAAGTACAAATGTAGGCTTTTAAGCCAGCAAATTGAAAGAGATGGAAAACTGCCCAAACGGCCAAATAAACTACAATTTCTGGGCCAAAACTCACTCTTCCCATGGAGGATAGGCTACCTAGTGCTTACCACCCCCACTGAGAAGCTAGAAGACTTCCCTCCAACAGAGAAAGGCTTAGGGGGGCTCAGAAGCTTACAAAAAGTCCTCGATACAGCAAATCTGTACCTGGACTAGACTAGTAACAGGAAAGGCAGGAAACAAGCGCAAACACAGGCTTTTAAATCAGAAGGTTGAAAGAGATGGAAAAGCTTCCCAAATGGCCAATAAACTATAATTTCAGGGCCAGGAAACCACTCCTCCTGCAGTAGATAGGTTACCTAGTGCTTACCACTCCCACTGATAAGCTAGAAGGCTTCTCTCCAACATAGAAGGGCTTGGGGGGCTCAGAAGCTTACCAACAGTTCTGGATACAGCAAATCTGTACCTGGATTACACTAGTTATAGGAAAGGCGGGGACCAAACGCAAAACAGGCTTTTAACCAGAAAGCAGAAAAAGATGGAAAAACTGCCAATGAACTACAATTTCAGGGCCAACACCCACTCTTCCCGTGGTAGATAGGCTACCTAGTACTTACTGTTCCCACTGATAAGCTAGAAGGCTTCTCTCCAACTCCAACACAGAAAGTCTTGGGGGGCTCAGAAGCTTACCAACAGTCCTGGATACAGCAAGTCTGTATCTGGACTTGACTAGTTACAGGAAAGGCAGGAAACAAGCTTAGAATTTTTTTTTGTTACAGAAAAGCAGCTGAAACAGCAGTACATACAATTCAAATTGTAGTGCAAGCCAGCACACACGAGCGTGTAGCAGCACTACTGCAAATACAGTTCAAATAAATGCAATTAAATTAACAAATGACTAAAAAACAAGTGCAGAAGGCAGTAAATTAGAAGGCTACTAACAAGCAGTAATAAGTGCAGAGTAAAAGCAACTGAACAGATAGCACGCAGAAGAGCAACTAAGAAGTTACAGTAAGAGCAGATGAATAATATATATATATATATATATATATATATATATATATATATTTTTTTTTTTTTTTTTTTTTTGAGGGAAGGAACAGAGCAGGGGTTGTCCTTCCCAAATGAGCTCTCTGTACAGAGTAGGAGTGCCTGAAATCAGAATATGATCTCACTGCACTCAGTTGAGTGAGCAAATAAGATGGGCCCAGAAAGAGTATCCAAATACAAATCTACAAGAGGGGGCGGGTAATTTCAAAGCCACCAACATTAACTCCAAAACAAGAACAGAGAGGGTGGGTGGGGAACTAACTGTAGAGAGACAGCCACAACTTCAGTTGAGTTAATATTCAGTGAAAAACACAAATAAATAAATTAAATACAATACTATATGCAAAAGATCAGATGAAAGTGTACTTAAATTCACTTTTCCAGCTGATTTTAGGTAAATGTTAGCCGGCCAAAGCTCTGATATTAAGCAGAAATAACTCAAAGTGTACCACTTATATAAGGCAAGACAGGATGTTAGTGATGAGCTGAAACTACCCCCACTGCTATTAATGGCTACACAGAAATTCTAAAAAGTACTCTAGAGAGAGAGAGCCACAACTTCAGTTGAGTTAATATTCAGTGAAAAACACAAATAAATTAATTAAATACAATACTATATGCAAAAGAGCAGGTAAAAGTGTACTTAAATTCACTTGTACGTCCGGCTGATTTCAGGTAGATGTTAGCTGGCCAAAGCTCTGATATTAAGCAGAGATAACTCAAAATGTACCACTTATATAAGGCAAGACAGGATGTTAGTGATGAGCTGAAACTACCCCCCACTGCTATCATTGGCTACACAGAAATTCTAAAAAGTACTCTGTAGAGAGACAGCCACAACTTCAAGTTGAGTTAATATTCAGTGAAAAACACAAATAAATTAAATACAATACTATATGCAAAAGAGCAGGTAAAAGTGTACTTAAATTCACTTATACGTCCAGCTGATTTCAGGTAGATGTTAGTCGGCCAAAGCTCTGATATTAAGCAGAGATAACCCAATGGAGAAAGGAGATTCTGTTGATAGGGATGACTGCGATTATGGGTACACGGAATAGGCAAGAGGGGGATGGAATTTACAGGAGAAAACTGGCAAAGGAACGAAGATATTGGGTGCAAATAATTAGAGAGGGAAAGGTAAATAGAATGGGAAGAGGCCAAGAGTACATTTGGACTGCATGGTAGAGATTGCCTTCCCTATCAAAGATTAATAAGAGAAAGGAATAGGGGAAAGTGAAAAGACCAGCTGCTGTTAAAAAAAAAAAAAAAAAAAAAAAAAAAAAAGGATAATTCATAGGGCATATAAAATGTTGCATTAAAACTGTAGGAATCGGAGAAGGTTAGAAAGGATTGGAAAGGGAGATTGGATAATCAATTTTAAGGAGAACAATGGAAGGATATCTGCGTGTCTCCCATGTATGCAGCAAAGTTCAGAAGGTTTGGGATCTTTGCTTGAAATTGTTTGCATAGGCATTTTTTGTATGGCAAGCAGACTGAAAAATACTTTTTTTTCAGGTATTTAGCAAATGTTGGAGTTGGGATAGGGAAGCGAGATTGGATAAGCAATTTAAAAGAGAACAATGGGAGGGATATATGCATGGCTTCCAAATATGCAACAAGTGTAGAAGATTTAGAATTTTTGATTGAAAGTGTTTGCATATGTGTTTTTATATCTCAAACAGACTCTTGGCAGAGTTAATGAGTTGGCTGACTGTGAATATTCCCTGCAAACCACTCTGTCAGAAATACTGGGTGAGCAAATAGATGTCACTAAGGAAATTGTTTTTTTTTTTTTTTTTTTTTTTGAGCTTTGGTACAGAATTGGAATTGCCTGCACATAATAAGGCCTTGCTGAGTTTAATTCTGGTGGCTGCAAAAAAAGCAGTTCATAGAAAATGGAAATCAATGTCTAAACCAACTATACTAGCGGTAGTGAATTTAGTAACAGAAATAAAAGAACTGGAAGTGGGATCCTTAGAAAAGGGTAGGGTAGGAGCAAATTACAAAAAAAAGGGGAAAAAAAGACGGAATTGTGGGAACAATGCATGCAGAATAATAATTTGGAGGAGAAATGAGGTTTAATGGAAGGCAGGAATTGGCTTGAGCTATGTAATGTTTGATTGACAGACTGTTTAGAAGTTTATATGTGATCCATACTGTTTGCAAATAAAAATATGTTAATATGGTTTGTTTTCATCTGTATAAATGTATGATTGCCTTTGTCATAAGTGATAATTCAATAAAAATGTTTCTTATTTAAGGGAAAAAAGAGATGTAAACACTGATCCTTCTCTGAATTATTTCTCGCAAATGTATTCTCCAGCTCAGATCTCGTCAGATGAAGGGGACTCCTTTTCTCCAGATTTTCTCATTGAATATGTCTCTTGGAGAAACTATTCAAAGTGTGATGTGGAAATGGGTACACCAGTTCCTTCTTCAGTCCCTCCATTACTAGCGGCATATCAGAGCACCTTCCACTCAACACCTTCAGTTCCTGATTTTCAACCACCAGCACCTAAAAGACCTGACAGCAGGTTCTGTAAGGTACCTGATGACCTTAAATACCTGTGTACGAATCCTGTGTCTGACTCTGCTGCAGTCCCTCTTTTCTCAGATAAGCTGTCTAACCTTCTCCCCAGTGCTAACAGACTTCCCATTGACAAGAATAGTAGGGCTATGGATAGATGGGGAAAGAGGGTCTGTATTTCCTCTACCTTAGCTTTCAGAGCAATTAACTCCCAGACCCAAATGACCAAGTATTTGTTTTCTGTTTTACAGTCATTGCAAAAGGTTATGTCAGACCCATAGTCAGTGGATTCTAAACAGCAGACCTTACTGCCTCAAGCTGTACAAATAACCAGACACAGCACAAAATGCAATTATGATGCTGTGGATGCCACCTCCAGGGCTGTGGGTTCAGTCATCAGACGATATGCATGGCTACACAGTCAGCCTATCCCTAAAGACTTCAAATCTGAAATACTAGATTCACACTTAGACAAAGATTGCTTTTTTGGTCCACTGGCTTCCTGTCTCTTCAAAGCCCTACAAGAGCAAGGCAAAGACTATGTAAGATGGACAAATTCTGCTTTCTGTAGTCTCTAGATACCATAGAAACTACCCAGCCAAGTCTACAACTTTTTTAAGAAGGACCATAGGTGTACTCACAAACAAAGAAAAACACCAAGAAATATTTTTCCAGATAAACCATGATGGCAGTCTCTTTCAAGGAGGCCTCCCTTTGGCAACAAAAACCTGTGACTACCTTCTCAATTACCCCTCTTCTCTCCTCAACCCTTTACTCATAGGTAGGTACTAGGCTATCGGCCCAAGGTCCTACATAAGCCTAGCCAACAAGGTTCCCTGGCTTACGTCACCCAAGAAAGTTATTTTTCTGTGCCACTGTCGAGCAGAGACACAGAAGTGATCCACAGGGTGTATTTCCTATTTCTCATCCACTCATCAAGATTTTTCTTGAGTGCTAATGAAGAACTTTGCTTGACATAGATGGGTAGCCTGTTCCAGAGTATGGGAAGTCTCCGGGACAGGAATCTGTTCCTCCAGCATGTCCTGTTTATTGTGGTGACAAGTTTTAGGTCCCTAGAGCATGTAGCTCGGAGGGATTGGGATTTCTTTAGGTGTAGCATGTCCAACAGATCTGGGTTTGACATAGCTTTATATGTTAGGCAGAGATCACCATGGAGTAGGCGATATGCTACGGAGTAAAGCTGGAGTTTTTTGAGGCGGTCAGTGTAGGGCATTTGTTTGAGGCCAGTAATCCTCTTTGTGAGGTACTTCTGTGGCCTTTCCAGATGCTGCAGATGTCTTGTGAGGTGCATTCCAAAAGGGGCGTTGTACTCTATAATGGGTCTATTGAGTGTCTAGTAGAGAGGAACAATGACCTCTTTTTTCCTGGATGAGAACCCTTTTATGATGAGGTGTGCCATGTAGAAGGACTTCCTGACTACTGTGGCGATGTGACTATCAAAGGAGAGACTACTGTCCACCTGGGTCCTAAGGTCTCTTATCACGCATTCCGTGTTAAGTAGATTGATGCCTATGTGGTAGTTCATGGGTACAGAGTTTTTACCAAAGGGGATGACGCTGCACTTTTTGGCATTGAGCTTGAGGCCATGGCTCTTAACACCAGGCATCTGTTTCAGTGAGGCCCTTCTGTAGGATGCCCACATCATTTGGGGACTTGACTATGGCTCCTAGTTTGCAGTCATCTGCGAACTTCATTAGTCAGAGGCCTTCTTTTTTAGTCTGTACTTCAGATAAGTAGATACCAAACAGGAGAGGTCCTAGGATTGAACTCTGTGGTACTCCACTTGTCACTGGTTTGAGGTCAGATTTGGAGTCTGCAACTTTTACAGTGTGGGTTCTGTCAGTGAGCCAGTTTGCAACCCATCTTGTGACGTAGGGATTTATACCTAGTTTAGTGAGTTTAGCTATAATTCCAGATCGGGGAATGGTGTCGAAAGCCTTGGCGAGGTCAAGATAAGCTGTGTGAATCACCTTACCCTCATCTACGGCTTTGGTGACTGCCTCAAAGAAGTCGATCAGGTTCAGGAGGCATGTTCTGCCTTTCACAAACCCGAACTGAGTGGGATCCAGAGTTTGGAGGTTACCGATGTCTTTGTTTATGAGTTCCTTGATGATATGTTCCATGGCCATGCAGACCAGGCTCGTCAG
Organism: Protopterus annectens; assembly: GCF_019279795.1. Lineage (NCBI taxonomy): Eukaryota > Metazoa > Chordata > Ceratodontiformes > Protopteridae > Protopterus > Protopterus annectens. Next base: position 428,253,335 of record NC_056738.1, on the reverse strand, counting down.
GTTAATAGGTCTATAGTTCCTGGGATCAGTGGTGGCTCCCCCTTTGTGGAGTGAGATAACTGTTGCTGTGCGCCATTCAGTGGGCACAAAGCCTGATGCGAGGCTTTTATTGAAGATCGTGCTTAAGTGGGGTGCCAGTTCGTTCTGAAGTTCGTGTAAAATGCAACCTGGCATGTTGTCCGGTCCCATGGATGCTGTGTTTTTGGCTTTAGAGAGTGCAGCTTTTACCTGCGTAGTTGTGATTACAGGGACTCTGCATTCTTCCTGTATAGATATGGGCCCTTTAGGGGGTGAATGGGGGGTAAAGTTAGCACTGAACCTATCTGTCAGGATGTTGGCAATATCAGTTGGTTCTGTAATTTTCTTGCCTTTGTGCTGTAACTCTTAGCAGATCTGGGTGTTGCCATTGAGATTCTTGACATAGCTATAGAATGCTTTGTATCTGTCCTTGGAATTAGTGGCAATTTTATTTTCATAGCTAGCTTTGGAGGATCTTATAAGGGATCTCAGCTTCTTACTGAGGCTGACCAGGGAGCTCCTCCACTCATGGGATTTTACTCTCTTGTGCAACAGTTTCTTCCTTCTGTTGTACAGTTTGTTTATGGCAGGGGACCACCAGATTGGCTTCCTTTTTTTGGAGGATATGTCCTGGTTCTGTTTGGGATAGCACGATCCATGCACTCGTGTAAGTGCTTATAGAGAGCAGTTGTAACTGTATTGTTCATCTGCATGGGTGTCATGAAGTTCACCGCTTCTGTCTTAAGAAGCATGAAGTTAGCTTTGGAGAATTTCTTTTACTGTGGTTTCCTTAATGGGGGGCGGGGGCGGGATGTGGATATCAAGGATGATTAGCTTATGGTCGGATCGGACCAACGAGGAGTTGACTTCAGGTGTGGAACACCAGTCACTCATGTTGGTAATGACTAGGTCTAGGATATTGTTGCCCCTGGTGGGGGTGTGGATAAGTTGATCTAGGGCACTAGAGTTTATGAATTCCAGAAAGCGTTGAGCTAAGGAGTTGGTACACGAGTAGTTTTCCCAGTTAATGGTGGGGTAGTTGAAGTCGCCCATTATTAGGGTGTTTGGTTGAACCCTAATATTTTCCAGTACATCAAGAAAAGAGGAGTGGGAATCCTGGGGCATGGTGGGGGATCTGTAGCAATCTACAATTTGGATTGCAGTTTTGCCCAGAGTTAGTTGCACTTGGATAACCTCGGATGCATTATGCTGAGAAGCTAGCCTGGAGGTGTGGATATCCTTAATGAATATGGACACACCTCCACCTTTGGTGTTTCGGTCCAGGTTACATGGCCGAAAAGTGTGGCATGAGTTATAGCTTGGTAGTGCAGGGGTGCTCTCTGGAGCCTTGAACCAGGTCTCAGTCACTGCACAGATATTGATGTTCTCCATTTTAAGGAGTGCCTCAAGTGAGTGCATTTTGAGATTTAGACTTCTAGCATTGAGTAGCATTACCCTCAGTTTTTGCTTGCCTGTTACTGTTATGGTGGTGAATTTGTTATTTGAACCCTGCCCAGAACGGCACTATAGGGGGCAGCAAGAGCCTTAGCCAGTATCCGGAATCCCAGGGGCGACAGGTGCATGCCATCTATGGCAAAGCATCATGGTCTGTCGACCATGTCATCCCAAGCAGATAGATACTGGATCCCCTTAGAATGACACCAGAAGCTTAGCCAATTGTTGAAGTCAATCATTTTGTCCTTGTACTGCAGTATCATTCTGAGAGATGGCAGAATGCTACTCAGGGCTAGGGTCCTACCTGCCTGGGCTACAAGATCGGAGAGCTCTTCCATGTCTCTGTTCATGTTGTCCAGGGAGGTATGTCTCAGGTCATTCACACCAACGTGGACAATGACAGATTCATATTTGTACTTGTGGAGTGACCTGAGTGCGTGTGTTATGTGGCGGATCCTGGCACCCGACAGGCAGCTGACAGTAACCTTCTCCTTGTTGAGCCTTGTGAGTGGGACATCAGTGTGCCTGACTATATGAGTTACCTATGACTAGTGTGTTGGGTACGTTGTTTTGCCTTATTGTCTGTGGTTGAGTGGCACACTGAGTCGTGGGGTATGTGTCATTTGGGTTGTGTTGGGGGATGGAGGTTTCTGCTTTGGAGGTCTCTTTTGCTTAGACAGATTATTATTGAGAGCCTCTCCGAATGTTTTTGTGTTACTATCTGTGGATTTTGGTGGTGTAGATTTAGCGAGACTATGTGATGAGTGTGGTTTGGTGCAAATGTTTACCTTCTCCTCATGACTGTCAAGTTCAGGCTGGGTTGGAGAGAGCTTTACCTCCAGTTTGGCGAGAGTATTGCATCTCTCACAGGTTGTAGTGTTGGGTGGTAGGAGGAGAGGGTTGTCTGTGTACATGAGGCAATTTCTACATTGCCTCAAGATACCCAGATTCATCAGATAGACAGGGGAGAACACTGGGAGCTGACCCTTGGACATGCCTGAATAAAAAAACTATTTTCCTCTAGAGAAGTGAGGAAAGTGAGTACAAGAGCTGTTTTTCTCTAAGCCAGTGAGAAAAGTAAGTACAAAAACTGTTTTCCTCTAGGTAATGAGGAAGATTGAGTGCTATATTAATTAGTAACTTATTTAGTGCTTACAAATTCTGAACAAGTGCTGAGCATGAATAAGCAAATTTAAGTGCTAAAACTAAGAATCTGTAGCTGCACTAGATAAGTTACAGGACAGAAACAAGTGCAAATGCAGGCTTTCAAATCAGTAAGTTGAGAGAGATGGAAGATTGCCCAAACGGCCAATAACTACAATTTCTGTGCCAGAACTACTCCTTATGTGGTAGATAGGGTACCTAGTGCTTACCAATCTCACTGATAAGCTAGAAGGCTTCCCTCCAACATAGAAAGGCTTGGGGGGCTTTGAAGCTTACATACAGTCCTGGATACAGCAAATCTGTATCTGGAACATTAGTTACAGGAAAGGTAGGAAACAGGCTTACATTTTTTTTTTTTTTTTTTTTACAGAAAAGTAGCAAAAACAGTAGTAAAAACAATTCACATGCAGTGCAAGCTAGCACACTTGAGTATGTAGCAATATTAGACCAAACACAGTTTAAAAAAATGCAATTAAATTAAAAAGGACTAAAAGTAAGTGCAGAAAGAGTTTATTAGGTAGAATGTAGTAAATAGATGGGAATAGGGGAGTGTCCCAGATCAAATCTACAGTGGGGCGGGCAACTGCAAAAGCCACCAAATTTAAACTACAAACCAAAAACTCCTCTGTCCAAAAGATTTCGTCGGTCTCTCCCCATTCAGGAAATGGTAACTACAGACAAAAAGTGGGTTCTGGCGATCTTCAAAGAAGGCTACACCGTGTCTTGGGAATCCATTCCATCTCTAAAAGGCCTGCCTGTTCTGCCTTTCAACCTTCACTTGATGGTCCTATTATTTGGGACTTAGTAGAACAGGGCATCATAGAAAAGGTGCCAATGTCCTTTATGGGAAAAGGTCTCCAATGTCCTTTATGGGAAAAGGTCTCTATTCTGGAATCTTTCTGGTACCAAGAAAGGAAAATGGAGACCCATTCTGAATCTTTCTCTTCTAAACTTTTTCCTGAATGTCCCTACTTTCAGAATGCTCTCTCCTCCCACTCTCCTGCCTTTTAGTCTTCTTCATGCCTTTCTGGTATCCCTTGACCTAAAGGATGCCTACCTTCATGTTCCTATTTTTGACCCTATTGCAAGAAATTCCTCAGATTCACCTCTGGCTCATCACATTTTCAGTTTACTGCTTTGCCCTTTGGTCTTTCTACCAAGAGTTTTTACAAGGTGTCTAGCTCAAGTGCTAATGTACTGCCACACACAGGGAATTCAGATTTTCTTTTACTTGGACATCTACTGATCCAAGTTCTCTCCACGGATATCATCCTCAAGCATGTACATTAAACGGTACATCTGTTGGCAATCCTGGTATTCACAGTTGACTTCAAAAAATCCCATCTCACACCCACTCAGGACCTATTTTTTTTGGTTGTAGACTAGACACAAACAAATTGCATGCCTTTCTTCCTCAGGAAAAAGTTCATAGTCTAGTCAGCTTCTTCTAATATCTCTACTCATTGTCATGCTGCACAGCAAAGGAGATCCTCAGGGCTTTGGGTTCCGTGACATTTACAGTTTCAGTGCTTCCTCTGCCCAGACTACACATGAGGAAAATTCAGTGGTACCCGAAATCTTTGTGTCCTAATAGTCGCACTTCCTGAATACCCTGATCCATCTCCTAGTTTGCCTCAGAAAGAACAAACAAACAAAAAACACTAACATCAGTATTACCACGAAGAGAGAGTAGTGTGTGTGTGTTCGGCAGATAAAATCAAAAGAAAAGCAGCACAATTTAATAAAGAGCAAATAAAATCCTTCAAGCAACAGGATGTAAATCCTCACAAACAAACAGGATGAGCGCTTTCGGCTGTGCCTTCATAATATCCTGCCATCCTTGATTGATAAAGTGCTGCAGTATCACCACGAAGAGAGAGCAGAGTGCATATTCAGCAGATAAAATCAAAATAAAACCAGCACAATTTAATAAAGAGCAAATAAAATCCTTCAAACAACAGGATGTAAATCCTCACAAACAGGATGAGCGCTTTTAGCTATGCCTTCATCAGAGCCTGTTCACACTAAAACACCTCCCTTTTTTATATTGTTGCTAATCCAATCAAGTCAAGTCATCTCCTCAGCTTTCTGTTTTTCAGTATAGGTTTTAAAGGCACCACTCCATTAAGACCAGAGCTCCTATCTGCCTGTAAGTCAGCTATCCAGCATGTTTCCAATACTTCAGTTTTATTGGCTAGATCTCTGCCTCTTATATTATCTAGCACTCTTTCTAAGGCTAGGAAGGAGAATTTATGTACAGGATACTTTTGAATATGCTGTGAGAAAGCCTTAGTCTGTACATTAATTCTAATATCACTAAGATGACGCAGAATCCTCTCCTTAAAAGGCCTATCGGTTTTCCCAACATAAAATCCTGGGCAGCTATCACAAGTAGCTTGCATATACTATGTTTTTAGTACTACAGTCCATGTATGTCTTTAATTTGCATGTACGACCAGTTACAGGATATTTGAAACAATTGCTTGTATCTATATAAATACATGCTTTGCAACTTCTACATGGAAAAGTGCCCATCTTAAGATTACTTGGAACAGTATCTTGTTTGTGACAACAATCTCTTTAGATTCAACTTATTCTTAAAAGTGTATCTGGGGACATCACCAACAATGTCTTAGGCTATCACCTGAAGATAAAATCATCTAGTTCTTCCTAATAATTTCACAAACGGACAATATGTTGCTACTGTGTGTTAGTAAACATCTCATGCCACTCAGTTTTCTCTCTTGTTTTTCCATGTCATCCTTTCTTCTGACTGTGAAATAAGGTCTCCCTCTTTCATTTTTCTGTGACTTCATTTTCATGGTTCCCTGTCGAATTTCAAAATCTTTATAGCCTCGGGTCAATAAATCATTGTGTAATCGTTCTAATTCATGTTGGTGCACTTCATCAGTGCAAAGCGTAGCTATATGTAGCATCTGGCCATTTATTATTTGTGGATACACATGTTTGGGATGCATACTTGTTCTATGCAAAGTGTGATTTCCCCAACATTCTTTTCTATAGAGACATGTATTAAATTGGCTGTCTTCGTCCAATAAGACAGTCCCATCCAAAAAGTCTATTTCTTCCTTGGAACTCCTGACATCAAACTCCAAGAATGATGTAGTACTCCTCAAGTACTCCACAAAACTGGATAGTTCATCCTCATTACCTCTCCGTAAAACAAATATGTCATCAACAAATGTACTATAGAAGATGACATGTCTCAGCCAATGATTCTGTTCACTTAATACAAACTCATTTTCCCAATACGCCATGACCAAATTGGCGTAGCTATGGACACATGAAGTGCCCATTTCTACCCGCCATTTTTGCCAGTAATGGTCAGTTCCATAGACAAAGATGTTATTCTCCAGCATAATTGTCATCAATGAGCAGATTTGTGAGATAGTAGAGCCATCAAAATCCATGTGTATTCTCAAAAAAAGATCCTGAATAGATTTTATCCCATATTCATTGGGTATCACTGTAAGTAAACGTTTTACATCCATTGTTCCTAATATAAGGCCCTTCTGTTCCATCCATATTCATTATACAATCATGTAATATATGTAGAAAATGAGACATATCTGTTAGAACTGTTTTCATCGCATGTAGAGCCTTCTTCAGTTGAAATACCACAGAAATGGAAGCTGACTCAGTGAGCCAGCCTCTACCAGATGCTATCAGACGTAATGGTGGATCATCTCTGTTTTTATGTATTTTGGGTAATCCTCTAATAACCGGAGTTACCGGATTGTTAATTCTCAAATAGACATACAAGGCTTCTGTGATGCCTCTCATCATTAATATGTCATACAAGGTCTCATTAACTTTCTTTATTGTGGTTTGTACTTCTCATTTAGGTATCTTCTTGTATGTAGTCTAATCACTAAGCATTTTCAGTTTTCTGTCGTGATAGTCTGTAGTTTGCATTGTCACGATAGCTCATCTCTTATCAGCTGGTTTGATGGTTAAATCTCTGATGTTCATCGTGTTTCACTGTTGCAGTCATTACACTTGGGTTATCCTGCTGGCAAGTGATCCGCAGTTGGCTCAAGTTCTAAAGTCTTGGTCCGGCATCGGTTGCTGTTGCCTCTTCCCTGACGTCAGTGCGCCAGGGGTATAAAAATTGCAACCGACGCCATTTTCTTCAGTCTTTCTTGCCACGCGGTGCCCGAAGCAAAAGCAGTTTGCAAGTGCCGGTCGGCCGACTCCTGAAATTTTCAAAATTGAGTTTCAGAACCGAAGTCTTCAATAAAGCTAAGTACCCCGTTGGGGAAACTTTTTCTTGCTCCAGACCGATGTCAGTAAAAGTTAATAATTGTATTTCTTGTGGGAAGCAAATACCTCATAAGGGCTTTCACTCTTACTCTTACTGTATTTCTTGCCTAGGCACTGACCAGGACATTACTAGTTGTCGGTTTTGTGCTAGATTCAATAAATGCACTATTAAACGTCGGTTTGATTTTGCTTTACATTATTTTGGCCGAAGGTTTAATTACATAATGCCGTTGGAACAACCGATGACCGGAATTTATAAAAAATGCAAAGACAAAGAAAAGGACAGGCATCCGAGGTCCAAAACAGATGACGAAGCCTCTTTTAGGCCAGTCACCAGTTCTCAGTGAGACGCTTTCGCAGCCCCTGGCACCCGCTACCTCAGAGCCACAGGCCGTAACCGACAGCCACGGTGAGACACCGAGGCCTGTGGAAACTCAAGGTATTGGGCCTATGGAAACTATTCCCTCAGATGGGTCAGGAGCCGCTGAGCAGGCATCTGCTTCTGAGGGTGTTTTCAGACCTTCACAGCTTACAATTAAGCCCGCTACAGCAGCAAAGGCAAAGTCAAAAACACCGTTAAAGACAAGGAAACGGGTATAGCATTCTCCAGAACAGTAATCCATGCCAAAGAAACAGATGCTTAAAATGGCCGAAGAACTAATTACTTTAATCAGGGGTTCCCATCCCTCTCCTGACAAAAGGGCTAGGCAAGACACTGACTTAGATTCCTCTGACCAGGTTTCCATTTCCTCTGATTCCTCTTCTGATCAGGGATATTCTCTCCCTCCCTATGAGGACTCTAATGCAGAAGAGTCCATACCTTCAGCCTCTCCGCCTGAGGATTATTCTTTTGGGGAAACCCTGCACACCATGAGGTAGCATTTCCACTGGGAGAGCCAGGATTATTCAGAATCCAAGAAAAGGCTCAGAGACTTCCTTTTATTGCCTCAGCACAGGCCCCTGGCTATCCCCCCTGTGCTTGATATTGTTGTTAATGTTTTTTTCTGAATCCAGGCCGTCTCCTGATTCTTTACCCCCTGCACCAGTCAAGCCAGACAGGTACTACAGGGTCCCTGACTCTCATAAATTTCTTTACAAAAATCCCACTGCAGACCCAGAAACAATTTCTCAGGGTCCTAAAGGGGTTAAGGCTTTCACTGCTAAAAATCCTGTCCCCTCGGATAGGGATTCCAGAGCTCTGGACAGATGGGGGAAAAAAGTTTACACTTCTGCTACTTTAGCTGTAAGAGCTTTAAACTGCCAGTTTCACCTGCTTAAATATCGACAGTACCTCATGTCATTGTTAAAACAGAAAATGGTTTCAAATACAGAAAGTCCTGACAGTAAGGAAATGCAGGATTTATTGCATGCACTTGAACAAGTGGGAAAGCATACTCTGCAATGTGGTTTTGATTCATTAGAGGCTTCTTGTAGAGCCGCAGTTACAGGCTCTGTTATTCGAAGGCATGCTTGGTTGAAAGAACAAAGTTTACCTGACCATGTTAAAGTAAAATTATTGGATGCTCCATTACAGCATGATACTTTGTTTGGTGTTAAGGCAGAAGAGGTGTTAAAGAAAATGGAGGATATAGCAAAGTCAATGCAGGCAGTGAAAGATTTCTTGCAGGTTCAACCACCTAGATTTAGCAGAAACTGGCCTTCAAAAAATTGGTCCTTTCCAGTGTCAGATAGGCCACAAAAAGGCAGATACAGATGCCCAAGAGGCAGATCTCAGCCCCAAGGCTCATACAGACCTAAACAATGGAGTACTTCAGCCCCCAAAGGAGGGGAAGACAAATCACAACCTTATAGGAAACAGTCCCAATGACTTCCCTCTACAAATGCCAAGCACTAAACATTTTGACAGCACCCCTAGGGGGAAAGCTAGCACTTTTCTCAAAAAATTGGCACATGATCACTCAGGACCAATGGGTACTGAATATTGTTTGTCAGGGTTACAGGTTCCACTTCCACACGCTTTCAAAACCAAAAGGTATGCCAGACCTGCCACAAAACCAATGGGCAGAGGCACAAAAACAAATTGCTGCTCTTATGGATATGGGAGCTATTCAAAAAGTTGCACAACAAGAACAGGGACAAGGATTTTACTCAATACCTTTCTTAGTTCCCAGAAAGGACAAAGCCTGGAGACCAATATTGGACCTGTCAATCCTAAATACTTTCCTGGATGTTCCAAAATTCAAAATGTTAACACTACAGCAACTTCTGCTCATGCTGGGCAAGAAGGCTTGGCTAGTTACTTTGGACCTCAAGGAGGCATACCTGCATGTCCCAATCAGACAATCTTGCAGAAGATATCTCAGATTCATGGCAGGCTCAATGCATTACCAATTCTCTGCATTGCCCTTTGGCTTATCTACTGTGCCCAGGGTCTTCACAAAATGCCTGGCACCAGTAATTGCATTTTGCAGACAAAAAGGAATTCAAATATATCCCTACTTGGACGACTGCCTTATTCAAGCAAAGAGCAAGGACTTTCTTCTAAAGCATCTGGCGTTTGTAAAAAAGATTGCTAATTTGCCTAGGGTACACAATAAACGAAAATAAATCAAAACTAGTGCCCTCTCAAGAGATAATATGCCTGGGTGCAAGCTTAAATACAACTGCCCAGATGGCTTATTTCACGCCAGACAAACAAAGGCAACTGACTCATTACTTTCAAATGATGGCAACAGAAAAACAGCTCCCTGCAAGAAAAATTCTGCAGGCCCTGGGCTTCATGGCATCCTGCATTCTACTAATACCATATGCAAAACTGCATATGAGGAAACTACAATGGTACCTAAAAAGTGTTTGGACTCAGCATTGTCACAGCCTGGAGACAATCATAACTCCTGCCTACAACAGGAGTTTCAATGGTGGTCCCAGGCCTGCCACCACAACAAGGGACAGCCTTTCACCTTACCCACTGCCAGGCAGACAATAACAATGGATGCATCAGATTATGCCTGGGGGGCACATATGGCAGGAAAATGTATTCAGGGCACGTGGCCCAAGGAACAAATGCATCTCCACATCAATCAAAAAGAGATGCTAGCTGTACAGAATGCCCTGACAGCTTTCAAGGACCTAATTCTTCCAGGACAACTATTAATAAAGACGGACAATACCACAGTTATGTGGTACATAAACAAGCAGGGGGGGCACACATTCCTACCCCTTATGCAGACAAGCCATGACTTTGTGGAACACATCACTGACCTATCAAGTACATCTGCAGGCACAATTCCTGCCAGGAACAAAAAATACACTGGCAGACAAACTAAGCAGAAATCTCATGGATCCTCATGAATGGAAGCTAAATCTGCAAGTGTTCAGCATGATAATGAGGAAATGGGGATGTCCAGACATAGATCTTTTTGCCTTCCCTCACAATTACCAAGTACAGAAATTTTGCACAAGAACTTATCACTCTCAAGCATGGAAAGTGGATGCTGTATCATTCAGCTGGAAAGGCCTGACAGTCTATGTCTTCCATCCAATGCCTCTCCTTACCAAGGTGCTACTAAAAGTCAGACAAGAAAGGCCAAAAATTATCCTGATTGCCCCAGACTGGCCACACCAGCACTGGTACCCAATCCTAAAGAGTTTGTCTCAAGGCCCAGCTTGGCTTCTACCTCAAATTCCTCATCTTCTGACACAACAAAACAATCAGATTCTGCACAGTCAACTCAGAACCTTAAACCTGGCAGCATGGCAGATAATGTAGCCACTCAGACTGCACCTCTCTCTAAAGCTGTTATGGATGTAATTTTGGAAGCCAGGAGGCCCAGCACTAGGAAATCTTATGCAGCAAAATGGAAGAGATTCTGTGCTTGTGACCAGGCACAAGGGCTTGAACCAATTGTACCTAATATACCTCAGATTTTACAATACCTAACTGAGATGCTGGACAAAGGCTTATCTTTCTCATCTATTAAAATCCATACCTCTGCCATTACAATACGGAACCTCCTGTTTTTTCACATCCTCTACTACGACAGTACCTCAGAGGGGCAAAAAATATAACACCCCCAAGGAGAGCACCAGTACCTACTTTGGGACCTCAATTTTGTTTTAGGAAAAACTCACACTGCCTCCTTTTGAACTGCCTCTTGTCATGGAAAACTGCTCTGCTCCTAGCAATAACTTCAGCAAGAAGAGTCTCAGAGTTACAGGCATTAATGGCTGTGGAACCTTTACTCATTTTTCATCAGGACAGGGTTTCTCTTAGGACAAATCCAACATTCATGCCAAAAGTGGTCTCCAATGTGGCCTTAAACTAAACCATTCATTTACCTACATTTTACCCAAGTCCGCAGAATAAAGAGGAGAGACTTCTGCACGCTTTGGATATACACAGACCGCTACGATTCTACTTGGACAAAACAAAAGCTTTCAGAAAAACTGAGCAACTGTTTGTAGCATATGCTGCAGGATCACAAGGAAAGCCTATTACAAAGCAGACAATCTCGAAATGGATAGGATACTGCATCCGCTTCTGTTATGCACAACATGGCAAATCAGTTCTTAAGGGCATTAGGCCTCATTCTACCAGAGCAGCAGCCACTTCAGCAGCTTTCCTCAGAGGAGTGCCAACCAAGGACATTTTAGTAGCTGCAACCTGGAGCTCAGTGCACACTTTCACCAAGCACTGCCACTTACTTCTCTACTCTAAATCCAGAGCGGGCTTTGCCACTGCAGTTCTGCAGGGCTTGGTAGCCTCTCCAAATCCAATTTAGACCCAGCCACCCAACCTCAGCTTTGGGATTCTACCCAAGTGTAATGACTGCAACAGTGAAACACGATGAACATAGTACAGTTGTGTACCTACCATAAATGTAAATGTTCGAGTGTATTCACTGTTGCAATCCAGGTTACCCACCCACCATCCCCCTTTTTTCATTGCTGGGACTTTTTTGTAATTCTCATCTCTGTACTACCTATGTGGTGTATTTGCTTGTAGTTGAAGGAAATGTTATAGTAATATATGCATGTTTTTTGGCATAATTTTATATTTACAGCCTTCCTATCGGGGGGCACCTGACATCTGGGGCAAGAAAAACTGAAGAAAATGGCGTCGGTTGCAACTTTTATACCCCTGGCGCACTGACGTCAAGGAAGAGGCGATAGCAACCGACACTGGACCAAGACTTTGGAACTCGGGCTGACTGCGGGTCGCCTGCCAGCAGGATAACCCAAGTGTAATGACTGCAACAGTGAATACACTCGAACATCTACATTTATGGTAGGTACACAACTGTACTTTCTGTGGCAGCTCTTGTAGTGCTTCCCTTTCATATTGATTCAAGTTGTAAAAATCATGATTGTTGCCTCCATATTGTAGTTGCACTACTTCATTTTCACAGACACGCATAAAGGTCTCTATCACAGGGTGAGAGGGGGGCATAAAAACACTCAGCTTTCTGAAATGATTCAAATTATAATCGTCGCAATCATTCCTAGAATAATGCCTTAAGGCAACATTCCTGCCAAGACACTTAATATCTACTGTAAATTCGCTCAACCTTGACTGAAGTGCAGGAATAAAAGAAAGTCCTTTATTTAAAAGAAATTTGTGCCAATGTCAGCTGACTATTGATAAATTCACTATCAAGGACTCTCTAAATTCACTCATATTGTTAATTTCTGTCTCTTCCTGCTACTGCTGTGAGACCGACCTTTCTGTACAAAAGGTTATTTCAGTGGAACAGGATCTGATGAAGGCAGAGCCGAAAGTGCTCATCCTGTTTGCTTGTGAGGATTTACATCCTGATGTTTGAAGGATTTTATTTGTTCTTTATTAAATTGTGCTGGTTTTCTTTTGATTTTATCTGCTGAACATGCACTCTACGCCCTCTTCGTGGTAATACTGCAGTACACCCCCCCCCCCCCCCGGATAAGGAGGAGAAGAAAGAAACAAAGATAACACAGGCAGCAGACACATATGTACAAGATATGTAAGGATACCTGTGGTAAGGAGATATCAACTTGGCCATAGGAAAAGGGTGCCCAGCAATGAACGTTGGGCTTAGTATGTCAGACTTATCCAGCTACAGAAATACCTGTAAAGTATAACTGCACAAGTAGCCACACTGAAATTTCTGCAGTTATTGCAAGTTACCTAGACAGCTGTACTTTTTTTCCCCCCTATACTTAGATCCTCCTGACCATAGATCGCCATGTCTTTGATACCATAATTATGAGCCACACAATTACTGTAAGCTGCCTGTTCAGCTGCACTTTTTTTTTTTTGGAGACCAGTATGTCTGGGATATCACAAATGTGGGTCATACAATAGATTTCTGATGGTTCCCTTCCTCAGGCACATTTGTTCCATGTCCTACAATCAACTGAACCTAACCCTCCCTTTTCTGTGCCAACTGTTAGACTGTAGAGGCGGAGAAAACATAACCCCAGTCAGTAGGGGATAGCAAACTCTTCAAGGATTTCATGATGCCAAAGAGAATTCGTAGAGCCGTATCCTAGACTGTTTGCACAATACGATGGCAGAGGAATGCAAAGTGCTTTTTGTTGTGCTATCCTGCGTTTGCTCGTTAAAGATATCTTTTTACTTTGGATGTGAAAGATACCTAGCTGCATGTACTTAACCTGTGATGTTTCCTGCATGCTCTATTTTTCAGTGGGGAGGTCCCACTTTCAGTTCACCTCTTTACCCTTTAGCCTCTATACTGCACCCAAGGTATATACCAAATAGTTGATGAAAGTGTTTAACCTACCGGAGTCCCCCAGGTACCTTCACATGTACCTGTCCCTGTACATTTCTAGATGTCCTGCCCAGGCTGTTTCCTTTAGGGGATACCCTGTTATACCTCTATTGTCAGTTACCTACAGTGTCTTGATATCTGAATCTCCCAAATGCAATTTCTCTCTGTCTTACCACATTTTTAAAAAAAAAAACACTGAAATGATCTCTCCACTATCTCTTCTAACAAATATAAACATTTCTTTTATTCAAATCATGCGTGCAATAATTACATTGTGAATGAAAATACAAATGTGTATTAAAAGTACACGTTTGTGGGTGTAGGGGCTTGCCCACATCTCAGAGAATATAGGGGGTGGGTTCGTCTCTTGAAAAAAAAATGTTTGTTTTTTGACTACGGAAGTGTCAGCTTGCCAAAATATTTCTCTGTTTTGGGGTTGAATAATTACAAATCAATTAAACAAAAAAAGATTATTCATAGTGGATCCCTTTTTCATAGCTTTTGATTATAAGTGTTTATATGGTTTTTACATTGCTATATTTTCCAGTCTAATTATATTTACCAGGACATATTTCCATCCATTTTAATTATGTTCATGGTGAAGAGTCATCTCATAGTAGTCATGTACTCTTGCCTGGGGCAAAAGCTGGATATGTAATTTAATCAATCACAAACTCTTTACAGCCACCATTTGATTACCTGTAATTATATGCCCATGCACTTTTACACCATGTTTCAAACCCAGTTCCTGTAATTCTATTTTGATTATTGTTAGTCTTTTACTTTATGTATAATGCAGTACTTTCTAACCTCTCTGTGAAGACCCCTCCATTATTAAAACAAGGCACCAATTCCTGTCATATTAATGAGGCATGTCATGTCGAATCTCTACCAATTCCTTCCCCAGCTGCTCCTTCCTTTAGGATATAGTCTTTCTCTACCAATTTATATTCATTATTCAGTTTTACATATTATAAACTGGTGTGCATCTCTAAACCGATAGGAAGAAAGAATATAACAGAGTTTATCCAAGAGAAAGGCATCAGCTTTAACATAAAACATCCACTTTGTACTTGCCATAATTTGTTGTGCACTCAGATGTTTGTGTCTCACCTGTTTAACACTTTGTATCACGCCTGTACTTCAACCAAAATTCCACCTTGCCCACCCATCAGAGTAGTCAGTAGGGAGTAAAGACATCTAATATTTATTAAAACATATCTAATATTTATTCATTAAGCATATTTCTAAAATGTATCCAATATAAATTACATTTAGCGTTGCTGTCTTTTCTGGCCAATGAAGCACACAAACATGACTGAAGTTACATGGTCAACAGTCACCGTCTGGGTATAATCAGTATCAACATGCTGTGATGTGCCCATCAGGGCAAGGCAATTCCAATCATATGCCCTTAATAGTACAGAGAAGTAAAAAAAGATCATGGCATAACTGTTCTGTTAATTATTTTACAGCCCAGACTTATTTTATAATGCATAATTAATAACAATCAATAAAATGTGCTCCATTTCCTTACATCTTTGCCTATGCATCCAGCCTTCATCCTAAGCAGTTTATTTTATCAGAGACAATTTATTTTGTATTCCTTTATAATTGACATTGAATGCTAATAACTTTCTTTTTAATGCTTCATTATCCAATACACAAAACCTTACTGTGCTTAATTTTAACATAAAAGCAAATCAATATTGAGAGACCTCCTCATGTTATATGAAGTTTCCAAGTTGTTAATGATAGGAGTGATTTATACTGCTCATGTTTCAGTTATAACTTGACATTTATGTTTTCGTAATGTTTTATCAGTCTGTACACCGTTTCATTTTTCTTGCAATTGCCAATTTCCTCTAATTGGAGATTATATTTTCCAAATGCTTTGCCAGCTTATGTACGTAACTTAATTTTTTTATTTTTTAACATAAGGACTGATGAGAGGCAAACTTTTCATATTGTTATTCTTTCAAAAGATTGTGCTTGACTAGACAACTGTTCAGTAGAAGTCTACTTCATAGTAAAAGCAGACTTTGAGTAGACAAACAAACATAATTAGTTCCTTGAATTTTTCTAGATAATTAATATTTATTATAAACATGTTATCTGATGTTGTCAATTTTCATTCTATCCTCAACTGTTGAGTTCAGATCCGAAACGTGGATCTGATTCGGCCGATGTTCTTCATCTCACATTGCTGCAGTCCTTACACTTGGGTAGTCCGCTGTCCTCGGTCGGCCCGAATATCAAAGTATAAGGCTGACGTCAGTCAAGGCGCATTTGACTGACATCAGGACGTCAGGGTACAAATGCGCATGACCGACGTCATATCCTCAGTCTTTTTTGCCGCATGGTCCGATGCAGAAGCAGCATTGTAAGTGCCGGTTGGCGTTCTGAGATTTTTCGATTTCGAAGTTTCAGACCGAGTCAAAGTTGGCTAAGTACCCCGTTGGGGAATATTTTAGTTTTTTCTTGCCTCAGTGGTTTACCGGATGTCAGAAAAAGTGAATAATTGCATTTCTTGTGGGAAACAGATACCGCATAGAGATTATCATACTTTGTGTATTCCTTGTTTAGGGCCTGAGCACGACGTTGTTGGGTGTCGCTCTTGTGCTAGATTCAATAAACGCACTATAAAGAGAAGGTTGGATTGTGCCAGGTTAGTCTTTGGGAAGCGGTGCAATTATAAAATGCCGTCGGATGCTCCGACGCCCGCTTCTTCGAAGAAGCGCAAGGACAAAGCAGTTAAGCCTAGGCTGGAAGAACCGTCTGTACCGGACGCCGGTTCTTTAGAGGTGTCGGTGGAGCCGGTGGTTCCACCGGAGATTTCTTTAAGTTCCCAGGGAGAGACTTTGTTATTGCAGGATGTGGCCTCTCAGGAGGCAGGTCAGGCTTTAGGGGCTTCTCAGGTTACTTTACTCCCCTCCCTTCCTAGGGTGGTTAGGCCCTCTCCTTCTGTTGCCAAGGCTTCTCCCAGAGGCAGGCCAGGTTTAGCTTCAGTTGGTGTCACCCCTAGTTCTTCAGGAACTGTGCCCAAGAAGCATATGCTTAAAATGGCAGAAGATTTGATTACTTTGATTAGGGGTTCTTTGCCCCCTCCTGATAAGAGACCTAGGGTGGAGCCTGAGCCAGGGAGTTTTGAGCAGGCTTCGGATGTTTCAGAGTCTTGCTGAAGACTTGCAGGAGTATTCTCCTTATTCTGACTCTGATGTGGATGATTCTACTCCTTCTGCTTCTCCTCCTGAGGATTTTTCTTTTCAGAAACTCTTCATTCTATGAGGGAGCATTTTAAGTGGGAAGGTCAGGACTTCTCTGATTCCAGGAAAAGGCTTAGGGAATTTTTGTTTTTACCCCAGCATAGGCCTTTGGCTATTCCTCCTGTTTTAGATGTGGTGGAAGATGTTTTTGCAGAGGCTTCTCTTAATCCTGATTCTTTGCCTCCTGCTCCTGTTAAACCAGATAGATATTACAGGGTGCCTGAAGCTCATAAGTATCTTTTTAAGAGTCCTAGGGCAGACCCAGAAACTGTTAGTCAGGGGCCTAAAGGTGTTAAGGCTTCTGTTGTCAAGAATCCGGTTTCTTCAGACAAAGAGGCCAAGGCTTTGGATAGATGGGGAAAGAAAGTTTATACTTCTTCCACTCTAGCTATGCGGGCTTTGAATTGCCAGTTTCACATGTTAAAATACCAAAACTTTCTCCTTTCACAATTGAAGTCTAAGGTTGATGCTCTGGCGGAAGGTATTGATTGTAAAGAGTTGCAAGATTTAGTACATGTTTCTGAACAGGTGGGTAAGCATTCATTGCAATGTGGTTTTGATGCTGTACAGGCCTTGTCTAGGGTGGCTGCCACTGGGTCAGTTCTTCGCAGGCACGCCTGGCTGAGGGATCAGAATTTATCTGACCATGTTAAAACAAGGATTTTAGATGCTCCTTTACAATCTGATGTGTTGTTTGGTTCTCCTGTTGAGACAGTTTTAAAGAAAATGGAAGACAAGGCTAAGTCTATGCAGACTGTTAAAGATTTTTTGCAGGTTCAGCCTCCAAAGTTTAGTAGAAATTGGCCTACTAAGGGGTGGATGTATCCTTCTTATGATTCCCAGTCTAGGGGTAGATCTAGACGTGGTAGGGGCAGAGCTCAGGGCTCTTTCAGGCCTAGAACAGGGAGTTCTCCTGCACAGTCTTCAGGTGAGGGCAGGGGTCAGTCCTTTCGTAAACAGACCCAATGACCTCCCTTTTCAGCTGCCAGAGCCTTCTCGTCTGGCAGCACCTTTGGGAGGAAGGTTGGCACTTTTCAAAGAAAATTGGAGTTTAATTACCCAAGACAGATGGGTATTGGATATCATACACCACGGTTACAGGTTTTATTTCCATACCTTGCCTCCTTTCAAAGGCATGCCAGACGTTCCTCCTCCACAAAGAATAGAGGCTCACAAGCAAATTTCTCTGTTACTCCAAATAGGGGCCATTCAGCCGGTCCCTATGCCAGAAGTGGGCCTAGGATTTTATTCTTGCCTGTTCCTAGTACCAAAGAAAGGGAACACGTGGAGACCAATTTTGGACTTATCTATCCTCAACACTTATCTGGACATTCCCAAGTTCAAAATGTTGACGTTACAGCAGCTTTTACCTCTGCTGGGCAAAGATCATTGGATGGTAACTTTAGATCTCAAGGAGGCTTATCTTCATGTTCCTATCAGACTGAGTTGCAGGAAGTATCTGCGTTTTCGAGCTGGGACTTCTCATTATCAGTTCTCTGCATTGCCCTTTGGCTTATCTACTGCGCCCAGAGTGTTCACGAAAGTTCTGGCTCCAGTGATAGCTTTCCTCAGGTTAAAAGGAATACAGATTTATCCCTATTTGGACGATTGCCTGATTCTGGCTCAAGGAAGGGATGAGCTTCTTCTTCATTTGGAGTATGTGATAGCAGTGCTAAGATGCCTGGGGTATTCTGTGAACGAAATAAAGTCTAGTCTAGTACCCTCTCAGGACATGTGCTTTCTGGGTGTGAGACTGAATACAGCATCCCAGATGGCCTTTTTGACCCCGGACAAACAAAAGAATCTTTCCCTTTACTTTCATCAGTTGTCTCATCAGTCCGGGCTGACTGCAAGGACAGTCCTTCAAGCCTTAGGGTTCATGGCATCTTGTATTCTGGTGCTTCCCAATGCCAAACTGCATATGAGGAAGCTACAATGGTATCTCAAAAATGTATGGACACAGCACTGCCAGGATTTGGACACTGTCATTCAAATAATACCTTGCATTCAAAAGGAATTTTTGTGGTGGGCTCAGGAATGTCACCTAAACAAGGGACTCTCTGTGACCCGGCCAGAGGCGAGTCAGATTCTAACGACAGATGCCTCAGACAAAGCTTGGGAGCTCATCTGAATGGAAAGTGGATACAAGACAAGTGGCCTGCCAGACTACAACATCTACATATCAACTTGAAAGAGATGTTAGCAGTCCAGTTTGCATTAATAGCTTTCAAGGATTTACTTCTTCCAGGGCAGGTGTTGATTCTAACAGACAACACAACTGTCATGTGGTACATCAACAAGCAAGGCGGAACACATTCTTATCCTCTATGCAGGCAAGCAATGATTTTGTGGGAGACTGCTCTCAGTTTACAGCTAAATCTTCAGGCAAGGTTTCTGCCGGGAGCACAGAACTCCTTAGCAGATGTGTTGAGCAGACAAATTATGGATCCCCACGAGTGGAAATTGGATCCTCATGTATTTCAGAAATTGACAGTGTCATGGGGAACTCCAGACATAGATCTGTTCGCTTCCCCACTAAACCACCAGCTGCCAAAGTTTTGCACAAAGGTTTCATCCCACAGCTTGGAGAGTGGATGCTCTTTCTTTCAATTGGAGCAATCTTCATGTGTATGCCTTTCCGCCTCTGCCTCTCCTCCCAAAGGTACTACTAAAGGCCAGACAAGACAAGCCAAGGATGATTTTGATAGCTCCAGATTGGCCTCGACAGCATTGGTACCCATTACTGAGGAGCCTGGTACGGAAGCCTCCATGGCCTTTGCCTTCGATTCCACACCTGTTGTCTCAGGAGGACAGTCATTTGCTCAATGTCAAGCTTCACTCTCTGCACCTAACAGCCTGGCATATTCTGTTTTGAACCATAGTAGGCCTCCACTTCCACAGCAAGTTTTGAATGTTATTTTGGAAGCTAGAAGGCCTAGTACAAGGAAAGTGTATGCAGAAAAATGGAAGAGATTTTTATTTTGGAGTGCAGCAAAGGATTTTGATGTTTCTGAGCCTAATTTAAGTGTGGCTCTTCAATATCTTACTGAGTTACTGGACAAAGGTTTGTCCTTCTCTTCTATTAAGGTTCATGCTGCAGCAATTTCGGCTCACTGACTGTGACCCACCATTGTTTTCTCATCCTTTGTTCAAGCAATTTCTTAGAGGGGCAAAGAATATAAGACCCCCACGAAGAGCTCCTACTCCTGCTTGGGATCTCAATTTTGTGTTGGAGAAACTCACTCTACAACCTTTTGAGCCTGCAGCTACTGCTGAATTGAAGTTTTTATCATGGAAGACTGCTTTTTTGTTGGCTATTACCTCTGCAAGAAGGGTTTCTGAGTTGCAGGCCCTTATGGCAGTTGAGCCTTTCTTAATTTTCCATAAGGATAGGGTATCTTTACGCACTAATCCTTCCTTTATGCCTAAAGTGGTTTCTAGTGTGGCTTTAAACCAAACTATTCATTTGCCTACCTTTTATGCAAATCCCCAAAATAAAGGGGAAAAGATTTTGCACACTTTAGATGTACACAGGCAGTTGCGATATTATTTGGACAGAACTAAAGGGTTCAGGCAGTCTCAGCAGTTATTTGTTTCTTTTGCTTTGAGTTCTCAGGGCAAGCCTGTGTCAAAACAAACTATTTCTAAGTGGATTGGGTTTTGCATTGCTTTCTGTTATTCCCATCATGGCAAGGAAGTTCCAGCTGGGATTAGGCCTCATTCCACTAGGGCTACTGCCACTTCGACAGCTTTTTTGAGAGGGGTGGCAACTAAGGATATTTTGGAGGCAGCTACTTGGAGTTCAGTGCATACTTTTTCCAGGCATTATCACCTGCCGCTTTACTCTAAGTCCAGGGCTGGTTTTGCCACTGCTGTTTTGCAGGGCATTTTGGCAGCTCCTGCTTCCTTATAATTTGGCCATCCTCCCTTACCTCTGCTTTGGGATTCTACCCAAGTGTAAGGACTGCAGCAATGTGAGATGAAGAACATAGTACAGTTTTGTACCTACCATAAATGTAGATGTTCGAAGATCTACATTGCTGCAGTCCAATTTACCCTCCCTCCTTCCCCTCTGTAGTTAGAGGCGGTTGTGTGGGTTGGGTGATCAATTGGGTGTATATTGTATATTGTATATATTGTACATATTTTTAGTGCTAGGATGGTTGGTTGTTGGTTTGCTGTCTTTTGGTTTTTGACCTTTATTTTTAGGGTCTTCTGACATCTGGGGCAAGAAAAGACTGAGGATATGACGTCGGTCATGCGCATTTGTACCCTGACGTCCTGATGTCAGTCAAATGCGCCTTGACCGACGTCAGCCTTATACTTTGATATTCGGGCCGACCGAGGACAGCGGACTACCCAAGTGTAAGGACTGCAGCAATGTAGATCTTCGAACATCTACATTTATGGCAGGTACAAAACTGTACTTTACTTAAGCTCGTGGTAACCAAAAAGCTCTCAAGCTTCTCCCTTACCCACAATGCACCAACCCCTAAACGTACCTCAGATCTCGTTTGCCAGTTTTCATGAAAAGACGTGGTCAGACATAGCTGTCGAGTTTCTGTTATTAAAAAAAGCAGATAAGTGTATTTTTTTTCTACAAAAATCTTATATTTCTCTTACACTCTTTATTCCCTTACCCTTGTACATTAGTGTAGCTCTGTTTTACCATTCTTGGTATTTTTTCCCCTTTTCTCTATTTTTACATGCTTGTGTAATTATAATTACCATTGTTGGTATTATCTTTCTGTCTTAAAAAAAAAAAACAAAAGAAAAGGTTCTTATCTTGTGCTTCTGTTTTTGTTGTTGATGCTGGTTTGGCTGAGAAGCGTCATTCATCAGTCCAGCTTTAAAAAATGTCTGAAATGTGGGCAAAAATTGCCTCTTTCAGATGCCCATACACTTTGTTTTTATTGCCAAGGTCTACAGCACCTACAGGAGGATTGTTCTTTTTGCCATAACTTTAATCCCAGAGTGCTTGTGGATAGAAAAAATACTTATTCTTAAAGGATTGATGCCGTCATCTTTTGGTGAAGCTATCACTGGGGCTCAGTTCTCCAAAGTAAAGTCTAAGGAGTCAAAGTCTGTCTCTGATACTTTCCACTTTGACTCAGTCTTCGCAGTCTTCATAGTCTCTTCTGACACTTTTCTGGAGCAGCCCAGCGAGGAAGTTCCTAGGAAGCAAAAGTGCAAGAGGAGGCACCTGGACTCTCCTCACTGAGGATACTGATTTCGACGAGGGTGAACGGTCCCCACGATCACCTCTAGAAGATGTCTCATTTGGAGACATCCTTGAGATCCTGAAACAGAGAGTTCTTTGGAGCCCCAGCAACCCCTCACCAGAAAAGTCAGTATTTCTGCAGGCCTTTGGAGCTGGCCCATGTACCTCCTGAGTTACTCTGCCCACCAATGAACTGATTGATGTGGTCTCTCGGTGGGCATGGAAGGAGCCTGACTTAGTTGAGCCAATAACCAAGAGGCCAGAAAGGATTCTGGCTCCACCTGTGGGGAAGGAAATTTCGGAGTAAGGGGGTGCTTGCGGATGCAATGGTAATGGCAGTGGCCATCAAGAAGGAACTTGCCAAACAAAGTTCCTCTGTTCATCCCCCTAACAGGGAGTCTAGGGCAGTGGACATATTTGGGAAGTGTGTCTGTGCTTTAGCAACCTTTCCTCTTAGGTCACTGAACTGTTTTGCACATTTCACTTGGTTGCAAAGGGAATTGATGAAAGAACTTTCAAAATCCCTTTCAGGGTCTATTTCTGCTGAGGCTCAGTTATCTGTGGCCTCTCAGTTGGCTACCCTCCAATCTGTTTCGAATTCATTCATGAAGCTTATTTCGCATACGGCCATAGGTGCCTCAAGGGCAGTGGGTTCAGGCATATCCATTAGGAGGCATGCCTAGATGTGCTGATGTAATTTTGCGAAGCCCTTCAAGTCCTCATTCATCAGTGCTGCCTTTGATGGTAGTTCTTTGTTTGACCCCAAAGTGAAGAACACATTACCCAGGTGTGAGAAAGATAGAAGGACCCTGTCTGCAGTAACCCCTCAAAGATCCTTTTCTGTGAGTCAGCAAGGCGTTTGGAAGATGTGGTTCAAGAAGTCCCAGGGAACTTTCCAGGACACACATGGAGAAACTTCCCTGTGGGCAGAGGGAGTACTCTAATGGACAGTGACACCCCTGTAGCAGAGGAGGCCCGCAACACCAGGGGTCCAGAGATTCTTTCTCTGACTAGACCCTACCAGTACTCCTGAAAGGAGGCCTGATTGTCCCCTCTGGAGGCAATCGGGAGTTGACTATCCCTGCACCAGAGAGGCTGGACATAACAAAAGATACTTTGGTGCAGAGGATTATTTCCAGAGGTTATACAATTCCCTTTTCCCTTCCACCTCCAACTGCACACAAAGTTCCCGATGTTCCACCGAGTCAGAGGAAAGAAGCAGCACTAGAAATACAAAAACTGCTAGAAAGAGTCCTCTAGGAGGTCCTGCCAGACTGGAGAGAATCCAGAACTTATTCAAGATTCATTTTAGTACCAAAGAAAACAGAGGACTGCAGATCAATTCTAGATCTCAGCAACTTAAACAACTCTGTTCAACATACAAAGTTTTCGGATGGTCATGGTTCAGTCCATTCTCCCCTTCCTGGGCAAGGATGACTGGATGTGCTTGATAGACATTCAGGATGTGTACTGTTACATAAAGATGAACGGACAATCCAGAAGGTATTTATGCTTTTGGCTGGAAGTCAGTCACTACCAGTTCAGAGCACTGCCCATTGCCCAAACCACAGCCTCCAGGCTGTTTACCAAATGCGTGGCAGTGGTGACAGCCAACTTATAACTGCAATAATTCTGAGTGTTTTCATATCTAGACGTCTGGCTAATTACCACCCCAAGCAGGCATCTGCTAATCAAGGCAAGGGATCAGGTTCTGCAGATTTGTTTTCATTTGAGGATAACGATAAATTATGACAAGTCTCACCTGCAACCAACTAAAATGTTGGAATACATAGGAGCAGTTTTCAACATATCATCAGTGACAGCTTCTCTTACTCTCTCAAGAGTACAGACTGTAAAATTCCAAGTCAAGAGAATAATTTGCAGTACCAGTATTTCAGCCAGGTTGATCCTTCAGGCCTTGGGGTAAGTATCAGCTCCCATAATCTTAGTTCCTTTAGCAACGTTTCATATGAGAATTTTTAAATGGATGGTAGCAACACAATGGTCCATTCTTTACCAGCGCATGTCAACACGAATAAGGATCCCTCAGGCATGCAAGAGTTACCTCTGGTGGTAGATTAATTCGGATCAAGTTCTGCAAGGCCATCATTTCATTCTCCGTCAGCCTATGGCCATAGTGATTATCGCTTTCATGTTGGTACACGAATAAACAAGATGTCCTTCATGGATGCATCTGCAGTCATAACAAATGGGTTGTCCTTTCGTCAGGCAGCCCTTCGGTCGGGCGGATAAACAAGTTTTCATGGATTCTGTTTAAGCGAGTTTATTTCATACTAATACATCATTGTAAAGGCTTATTGACTATGACTTAAGTAAGTTATATACAAACTACTGTGATCGTACATGATGTCCTTCAAGGATGCATCTGCAGTCATAACAAATGGGTTGTCCTGTCGTCAGGCAACCCTTCGGTCGGCCGGATTCCAAAGTCTGGGTCCGGCTTCGGCTGATGTCGCACTTCACCCGACGTCATCTCTGCTGGTCTTCGGGTATAAAGGCATCAGCCGACGCCATTTTCCTCAGTCTTTCTTGCCGCGCCAAGCAGAAGCTGTTCGCAAGTGCCGGTCGGTCAGATCCAGAGATTACTACTACCGAATACTACTTCAAGACTTCTAAAGCTAAGTACCCGTTGGGGACTCTTTCTTGCCTCAGCCGATGTCAGAAAAAGTCAATAACTGTTTAACTTGTGGGAAACAAATACCTCATAAAGATTTCCACTCTTACTGCCTGCCTTGCTTAGGCCCAGACCACGACGTAGCAGCCTGTTCGGCCTGTGCTTCCTTCAACCGACGAACGCTTAGGCGTCGGTCGGAGTTTGCTGAACAGTTTTTCGGCTCAGATTTTGCGTACATTATGCCGTCGGACCCTCCGACTACCCAAATTGTTAAAAAACGCAAAGAAAAAGACTGACACTCGCGGTCCGCGGTTTCGGCCGAAACCACGGTTAAGCAAGCAGCGAGTGTCTCTGTTTCGGCCGAAACCGAAAAACCGGTCAATCTTCAGCCGAATCCATGACTACTACTGAGGCTCCTGCTACCTTAGTTGAATCGGCCTCAGAAGTTTTGCCTACTACTGTGGTTCCTAGTGATTTATCAGACACCATTCCTTTGGATGTCTCTACCCCAGCACGTGGTGCTGCTAGGCCTCCTGCAGCCATGTCTATTAAGGCCTTTGCCAGGGCTAAAGCAGCCAAAACTGTTAAATCAGTGCCTGTTAAGCCCCCCTCACACAGGCCCACTTCTAGTTCACAAATGCTTACTCTGGCAGAGGATTTAATATCCTTAAGCAGGGACAAGATTTCTCAGATTCCAGAAAAAGGCTTAGGACATTTCTGCACTTACCACAACATAGGCCCTTAGCTATACCTCCAGTACTGCCTGTTGTGGATGATGCATTTAATGATGTTTGCACTGCTCCTGATACTTTACCTCCAGCCCCTGCCAAACCAGATAGATTTTACAGGGTGCCAGACACTCATCACCACCTATACAAGGCCCCACTTGCAGATCCTGAGACTATATCCCAGGGGCCTAAGGCAGTAGCCTCGACCTCAGCAAAACCCTATTCCTTCTGAAAGGGAATCCAGGTCCTTAGAGAGATGGGGGAAAAAAGTTTACACCTCTGCTACTCTCTCAGCTAGAGCTTTAAACTGTCAGTTTCATATGATCCAATACCAAGAGTTTATGCTTGATCAGTTAACTAAGAAGCTGTCCACTGATGACTCCTTAGATAAGAAATATGTTTTAGAAATGGTGAATAACATTCAGCAGGTTAGTAACCATTCTTTAAAATGTGGCTATGATGCACTGGAGGCTTCATTTAGATCAGCCATGACTGGCACAGTGATAAGAAGGCATGCATGGTTGAAAGAACAGGTCTTGCCTGATCATGTTAAAGCAAAGCTGTTAGATGCTCCTATGGATAAGGCCAGTCTATTTGGTACACCTGCTCAGCAAGTAATGAAGAAAATGGAAGAGAAGGCAAAATCTGTACAAACAGTTAAGGATTTCTTACAGGTTCAGCCCCCAAGGTTTAGCAGGAACTGGCCTGCCAAAAATTGGTCCTTTCCAGACTCCTCAAAATCTCAAAGAGGCAGGAATAGACGCTCTAGAGGCAGAAATCAATCCAGAGGAGGTGCCTACAGAGGACGACAGTGGTAAGGCAATAACCGAGGCACAGACACAACCACTGCCACTGCAACAGGACAATCACAGTGACTTGGCTCTGACACCGCCTACCAGGGAGCAAATAACAGCACCTTTAGGTGGAAAGTTAGCCCTATTTTCGAAAAATTGGCACTATATCACAAAAGACAAGTGGATTTTGCAAACCATAGACCAAGGCTACAGGTTCCACTTCCACACCTTACCAGTAAAAAGAGGAATGCCAAACCTACCTCCAAATCAAAAAACAGAAGCTCTAAAGCAGATAGCGCAATTAACACAGATAAGAGCCGTGGAAAGAGTACCAATAACAGAACAGGGCAAAGGATTCTACTCCAGACTTTTCCTAGTACCAAGAAAAGAGAAAAGTTGGAGACCTATTCTCGACCTGTCCGTCTTAAACACATACATCATTGTCCCAAAATTCAAAATGCTGACCCTACAGCAACTTCTTCCCATGCTGGACAAGGAGTGTTGGCTGGTAACTCTAGATCTCAAGGAGGCATACCTGCACGTCCCCATACGACCAAATTGCAGAAGATACTTCAGATTTCTTGCAGGATCAGAGCATTATCAATTCTCAGCATTGCCCTTTGGCTTATCTACTGCCCAGAGTATTCACAAAATGCCTGGCATCAGTAATCGCTCACTGCAGGCTACAGGGAATCCAAATTTATCCATACCTGGACGACTGCCTGTTGCAAGCGGACAACAAAAGCAAGCTGACAACAGATTTACAAAGAGTCATTTGCTTACTACAAGCCCTGGGATACACAGTCAATTTACAAAAGTCAAGACTGATACCATCCCAAACAAGAACATTCTTGGGTGCGGAATTGGACACAGCAAAACAAATGGCATTCCTAACTGCAGAAAAACAAAAACAACTCCCTCTTTACTTCTTGGCATTAACAAAGCAGAACAAACTAACAGCAAGAAAAGTACTGCAGGCCTTGGACTTCATGGCATCATGCATAATCTTGGTCCCACATGCCAGACTGCATATGAGAAAGCTACAGTGGTACCTAAAGAATTTATGGTCTCAACACAGGCACAGCTTAGAAACCGAAATCCCACTAATCCCATGCCTGAAACAGGAGTTCCTATGGTGGGCTCAAGCATGCCAGTCAAACCCAGGCTTGCCCTTCCACAGCTCTCAAGCAAGCCAAACCATCACAATGGACGCCTCAGACCTAGGCTGGGGGGCGCACATGTTGGACAAATGCATACAAGGATTGTGGACTCCAGACCAGCTGCACCTGCACATAAACCAAAAAGAAATGCTGGCAGTAAAACTAGCAATCCAGAAATTCAGACCATTCCTCAAAGAAGGCCATTTAATGATAAGGACAGACAACACCACAGTCATGTGGTACATCAACAAACAGGGAGGTACTCATTCATACCCCCTATGCAGAATGACTCTGGACCTTTGGAATATGGCTCTGAGCTACAACATCCAGTTACAGGCAATATTTGTGCCTGGAAAAGAAAACACCCTAGCAGACATGTTAAGCAGAACCACCTCGGATGCTCACGAATGGATGCTACACCCGGACATCTTCAAGGCCATCACAAAGAAATGGGGAATGCCACAAATAGACCTATTCGCATCCCCACTCAATCACCAGCTCAAAAAATTCTGCACAAGGACATACCACCCACTTGCATGGAAGGTGGACTCTCTATCCTTCAGTTGGAAAGGCCTGACAGCATATGCATATCCACCTCTTCCTTTGAGGCACAAGGTACTACTGAAAATCAAAGAGGAACGCCCAAGGATAATCCTGATAGCTCCGAATTGGCCAAGACAACACTGGTATCCATTGCTGAGGAGCATGTCTCAGGGGAGAATGTGGTCAATACCCCTGATGCCTTTGATGTTAACTCAGAACAACTACAACATCATGCACCCAAACCTAAAAACCTTGCAATTGACTGCCTGGAACATCACATAGCAGCAACTAACCCAGACCTATCCCAAAGGGTTAAAGACATTATCCTTGAAGCCCGCAGACCTTCAACCAGAAGGAACTATGCAGGAAAATGGAAAAGATTTGTCATTTGGAGTACTGAAAGAGGAAAAGATGTGTCGAACATAGATATTGCTAACATCCTGGAGTACTTGGCAGAGCTTCTACATACAGGCCTGTCCTATTCCTCCATCAAGATACATGCATCAGCTATTTCAGCAGAATACAGCTTCGATCCACCTGTCTTTTCCCATCCTCTACTCAGGCAGTTCCTCAGAGGGATCAAGAATGTAAAACCTCCTAGGAAACCACCATTACCAGCATGGGACTTGAACTTTGTGCTAGAAAAATTGACACTCCCTCCATTTGAACCAGCAGCAACAGCAGATCTTCAACACCTATCATGGAAAACTGCTTTCCTACTGGCAAATACTTCAGCAAGGAGGGTTTCGGAACTACAGGCCTTAATGGCAGTACAACCCTTCCTAATCTTCCATCAAGATAGGGTGTCCATGAGAACTAATTCTACATTTATGCCTAAGGTGGTATCCAGAGTGTCTTTAAACCAGGCAATCCACCTACCTACCTTCTTTCCCAATCCACAGAACAGGGGGGAAAGACTGCTGCATACCTTGGATGTACATAGACAGTTACGCTACTACCTGGACAGAACCAAAGGTGACAGAAAAACTGACCAGCTTTTAGTAGCCTATGCAACAGGAAGGGAAGGAAAAGCAATTTCCAAACAGACAATCTCCAAATGGATAGGAAATTGCATAAGATTCTGTTACTCCTACCACGGAAAACCAATTCCACAGAACATAAGACCTCATTCTACAAGGGCTACAGCCACTACCACAGCTTTCTTACGAGGAGTGGCAACCAAGGACATTATTGAGGCGGCTACTTGGACCTCCGTGCATACATTTGCCAAGCATTATAATTTACCTCTATACTCTAGATCCCGAGCAGGGTTTGCCACTGCTGTACTGCAAGGGATCCTAACTACACCATAATTCTTCTTCCTCCTCCCTAGTTTGGCTATGGTATTCTACCCATTTGTTATGACTGCAGATGCATCCTTGAAGGACATAGTACAGTTTTGTACCTACCATAAATGTAGATGTCCGAACAGGATAGCATCTGCAGTCAGGATTACCCACCCTCCTTCCCCTCTGTGGTACTCCTAGGGTATTTACCCTCCTAATAGCTAGCTGGGGGGGAGTCTCTTATGGTGTATTTGTTTGTATATATGTACATACATTATTATTTTTTGTGTTTGCCTTCTACTTTTTTGGAAACATTGGCATTTATCCAAAATTTTAGCTTACCAAGAGGGCTACTGGCATCTGGGGCAAGAAACACTGAGGAAAATGGCGTCGGCTGATGCCTTTAAAGTCGGGTGAAGTGCGACATCAGCCGAAGCCGGACCCAGACTTTGGAATCCGGCCGACCGAAGGGCTGCCTGACGACAGGACAACCCATTTGTTATGACTGCAGATGCTATCCTGTTCGGACATCTACATTTATGGTAGGTACAAAACTGTACTTTCACTCACTGGCAAAATGGCACTAGGGGTTGCATGTGTCTGGAATTTATACATGCATGCACAGCCTCGCATACTTCCTAAAGACATAGCACACACACACATTAAACTCTGCTCTACATCCTCTCTCTTTGAGAAATAGATCATGCAATTTGTCATGAGATTGTTCAGCATGCGGAAATCACAGATACTCTATAGACATGCATTATACGATACTAAATACACACACACACACACATATATATATATATATATATCATCTTCTTTTGGCTGTTCCCATTAGGGGTCGCCACAGCGGATCATCTTTCCATTTCTTCCTGTCCTCTGCATCATGCTCTTTCACACCACCCGCCTGCATGTCCTCTCTCACCACATTCATAAACCTTATCTTAGGCCTTCCTCTTTTCCTCTTACCTGGCAGCTCCATTCTTAGCATCCTTTTCCCAATATACCCAGCATCCCTCCTCAGCACATGTCCAAACTAACCCAATCTTGCCTCTCTTGCTTTGTCTCCAAACTGTCCAACCTGAGCTGACCCTCTAATATACTGATTCCTAATCCTGCCCATCCTAGTCACACCCAGTACAATTCTGAACATCTTTAACTCTGCTACATCCAGCTCTGACGCCTGCCTTTTCGTCAATGCTACCTTCCCCAACTCATATAACATAGCTGGTATCACTACCCTCTTGTAGACCTTCCCTTTCACTCTTATTGGTACTCGTCTGTCACAAATCACTCCTGACACTCTTCTCCACCCATTCCACCCTGCCTGTACTCTCTTCTTCACCCTCTCTTCCACCCTCACCATTACTCTGAACTGTTGATCCCAAGTACTTAAACTCATCCACCTTTACCAACTCTACTCCCTGCATCCTCACCATTCCTCTACCCTCCCTCTCATTTACACACATATATTCTCTTTTAGCCCTGCTGACCTTCATTCCTCTCCTCTCTAAAGCATATCTCCACCTCTCCAGGGTCTCCTCAATCTGGTCCCTACTCTGACTACATATCACAATGTCATCTGCAAACATCATAGTCCACGGGGCCTCCTGTCTAATCTCATCTGTCAACCTGTCCATCACCACTGCAAATAAGAAAGGGCTCAGAGCTGATCCTTGATGTAATCCCACCCCCACCTTAAACGTATCTTTCACTCCCACCGCAGTCCTCACCAATGTCACACTACCCTTGTACATATCCTGTACCACTCTTACATACTTCACTGCCACTCCCAACTTCCTCATACAATACCACAACTCCTCTCTAAGCACCTTGTCATATGCTTTCTCTAAGTCCACAAAGACACAATGCAACTCCTTCTGACCTTCTCTGTATTTCTCCAACAACACTCTCAGAGCAAATATTGCATCTGTAGTGCTCTTTCCTGGCATGAAACCATACTGCTGATCACTAATCATCACCTCCCTTCTTAACCTAGCTTCCACTACTCTTTCCCATAACTTCAAGCTGTGACTGATCAATTTTATCCTTCTGTAATTACTGCAGCTCTGCACATCACCCTTATTCATAAAGATAGGTACCAAAACACTTTTTCTGCACTCCTCAGGCATCCTCTGACTTTCCAAAGTTTCATTAAACAATCTGGTTAAAAATTCCACTGCCATTTCTCCTAAGCACCTCCATGCTTCCACTGGTATGTCATCTGGGCCAACAGCCTTTCCATTCTTCATCCTCTTCATAGCTGTCCATACTTCCTCCTTGCTAATCTGCTTCACTTCCTGATTCACTATCCCCACATCATCCAACCTTCTCTCTCTTTCATTCTCTTCATTCATCAGCCCTTTAAAGTACTCTTTCCATCTACTCAACACACTCTCCTCACTTGTGAGTACGTTTCCCTCACTGTCCTTTATCACCCTTACCTGCTGCACATCTTTCCCAGCTCTGTCCCTCTGTCTAGCCAATCAGTACAGGTCTTTTTCTCCCTCTTTAGTGTCCAATCTCTCATACAAATCTGTATATCCCTTATCCTTAGCCTTCACCACCTCTCTCTTTGCCATGTGCCTCATCTCCTTATACCCATGTCTACTTTCTTCATCTCTTCGACAATCCCACTTCTTCTTCGCCAGCCTGTTCCTCTGTATACTCTCCTGTACTTCCTCATTCCACCACCATGTCTCCTTGTCCTCCTTCCTCTGTCCAGATGTCACACCAACACCTTCCTAGCAGTCTCCCTTACTAGCTCTGCTGTAGTTACCCAGCTATTCGGTAACTCTTCATTGCCTCCCAGTGCCTGTCTTAACTCTTCCCTGAACACCACCTCACAATCACCCTTTTTTAACTTCCACCATTTAATCCTTGGCACTACTTTCATATTCCTCCTCCGCTTCTTGATCACCATCATCATCCTGCAGGCCACCATTCTATGCTGCTTAACTACACTTTCCCAAGTCACCACTTTACAGTCTCCAATCTCCTTCAGACTGGCCCTCCTACATAGGATATAATCCACCTGTGTGCATCTTCCTCCACTCTTGTACGTCACCCTATGCTCCTCCCTCTTCTTAAAATACGTATTCACCACAGCCATGCATCCTTTTCGCAAATATACACATACATACAATCAAGTCCATATTGCTGTGTATTTCACACTAGGCTGAGAAACTCTTCCATATCGTGTGACATAATATTGAGAATTAGATTTAGCAACTGAGACAGTCTCTGCAAAATGGTTGACCTGTGGAATGTTGAAATCACTTTCTGGAACAGAATCAGACTTTTGAACATATTCTGGTCTGGAAACAATGTCTGACTCATTCTTTGATTTAGAGTTTGCATCACAGATACAATGTTGTGATTGCAATGATGATGATTCTGGTACAGGAAGAAGATGTCTGAGATTCCTTCTATAATCCATACCCTCAGAGCTTACCAAATAGGATCTCGGCTCGGCACAGATGCCTGTAATCTGTCCTGTTCGATCAAAACCTTTTGTTGTCTGAATTCGTACCGTCTCTCCTTCCCTCAACGAACAAAGTAATCTGCTCGTTTTGTCATAATTAGATTTCTGGATATTACACTTCTTAAACCGTCTAGCCTGGATGGTTTTATTGTTCTTCGATGTAAGCTACAACAAATTTGATAAAATAGGCAGCATAGTTCTAGTTTGTCTGGAAAGTAGTCTTTTAGCAGATGAGCCAAAAATATCATCACGAGGAATGTTTCTGAGATTAAGCAAATTCAAGAATACATCGATATTGTCGCATTTTGACTTCTCAAGTAATTGCTTTGCATTCTATACTGCTCCTTCAGCTAGATCATTGGATTGCGGATATTCAGGACTACTAGTGACATGTACAAAATCCCATTCTTTTGCAAATTTTTGAAACAATTGGCTAGTAAATTGAGTACCATTGTCAGAATAAAGTTTGTGTGAACTACCATGAACTGAGAAAGGACGTTTTAACTTAGTAATAACAGCTGTTGAGGTTAAATTTGGTATCAGATCAATCTCAAACCAATTCGAATGAGTGTACCAAAACTAAATAGTGTTGATTGTTCCACTGAGAGATATCAGTTGCTACAGTAGACCAAGGTAGTTCAGGTGTTGGATTTAGATGAAGCGGTTCTCTCTGCAAATGCGCACTGGTAGTATTGCATACCGGACAAGAAGAAAGAACTTCATCAATGTCTGCAGAACTTCATCAATGTCTGCATACCGAACAAGAAGAAAGAACTCTATCAATGTCTTTTGATAATGAAGGCCAAATTACTAATTTTCTTCCTCTACTGTTAGTGGATAATAAATCTGGGTAACCACGATGCAAAATCTGAATATATTCTTGCTGTAAGGAAGCAGGAACAACAATTTTAGGACCTTTGAAAACAGTGCCATCATCCGTCAGCAATCTCTGTAAGGAAAATATTATTGCACCTCAGGTAACACACTAGATTGCTTTGATGGCCTTCCGACATTGATGTAGTGATTAAGCTTCTGTGAAATAGGATCAGCCGTAGTGTGATCTCTCAACTCATCAAGTCTAGTGGTGGAAAAATTACGCACTGACATTACATCAAAGTCAAATGTTTCAGCATAAAGGTGTTCTGTTGTATTTCTAGGCGATCTAGATAAGATATCAGCCAGACAGAGCAATTTGCCTTTAGTGTAGACCATTTTGAAATTGTACTTTTGCAACTTGAGCAACATTGTTTGTAATCTCGCTGGAGCGGAATGCATAGGCTTCTTTAGAATGGTAACTAGTGGCTGATGATCAGTTTCAGTCTGGATAGCTCGACCATAAATATAATCGTGAAACTTGGAACAAACAAAAACTATTGCCAAAAGCGCTTTCTCAATCTGAGCATAATGCGTCTCTTTTTGAGTTAGTGTTGTAGATGCATAGGCTACTAGTCTGTCCTCTTAATGAATAACTGTGCTAAGACCAAACTTTGAAGCATCACAGGAAAGAACAACTCATTTGTTCACATCGCAGTATCTTAATGTAGGTGGGATGGTAATTTTCTGCTTAAGGTCATCAAATGCCTTCTGATGATGATCTAACCATGACCATACAACATTTGTGCATGTTAGCTCTCTCAAAGGTGCTGTCAACTCACTAAAGTCTGGTATAAATTTGCTTAAATAGTTGACCATGCCCAGAAAACACTGTAAACTGCCTGGTGTTGACATCTCCAGAATAGCTGTTTGGTTAGGTCAGGTCTAAAGCGTTTACTTGTAAACAAATGACCTATGTATGTAACTTGTGGAAGTCTGAGCTTGCACTTCAAAAGATTAAGCTTCACATTTACTTCACATGCTCTGTCTAGAGCTTTCTTGAGGTTTCTGTCATGCTCTGCTTCGCCATTGTCTACTATTATGGCACAAGGATAACCTGAAATATTTGTTCCATTGCACGCTGAAATGGCATCCTTAGGAATCTGTATCTACCAAATGGAGTACCAAAAGTGGTTAGAAATGAGGATTTGCAATCGAGCATCACTTGCCAAAATGAACTCTCTGCATCCAAAACAGAAAATACAGTGGCATTCGGTATTAGAGCTGCAACTTCAACTATGCGCATTGTATGATGTGGTCTTTTTAATGCTTTGTTCAAATCTCTAGGATCGATGCATATTCTGATTTCATCTGAGTCTTTCTTGTGAGCAGCTACCATGGATGACACCCATTCAGTTGGTTCTGTGACTGGACAAATCACACCTTGTTGCACCGTCTTGTCCAACTGAGCTTTAATTTTATTTTGCATTGTTATCGGAACTCTTCTTGCTAGTCTGACTACTGGAGTGAGCTCAGGGTCCAGTTTCATAGAATACACAACTGGAAGTTTGCCCAACTTGTCATCGAAAACATCAGTATACTCCGAGAAAATGGCTACAGAAAAACTGGAACTGCACTCACATGATGAACTTCTTTACCAAAAGAAAGCAGATTCATTCTGAAGCTATCTTTGAGACTTAGTAAAGATTACACTGGTCATCGGACTACGTAGAATAATAATTTGTAACAGTTAGCCAAATAACATGAAAGAATTACTGAACCTCTCTTTGAATTTCTTCACCTCCATATGCAACAAGTCTCGCACTGCTGGTTACATTAAGTTGTTCATTAGTTCTCACTTTTGCAAATGTGTCTTC
This sequence comes from Protopterus annectens, assembly GCF_019279795.1. Classification (NCBI taxonomy): domain Eukaryota; kingdom Metazoa; phylum Chordata; order Ceratodontiformes; family Protopteridae; genus Protopterus; species Protopterus annectens. The sequence continues at coordinate 428,217,876 of NC_056738.1, read as the reverse complement.
TGATATAATATTACACTTCGATCCAGTGTCTACTTTGAGCTCTCTGGATTTTCCATTGATCCGAACAAACAAAACACTTCACTCCTTTTCAATAAGTTTACTTCATCTACTCTCTCTCCAAGTACTGATACACCATCTACATAGAAAGCTGACTGTCTCGGCTCTACTTGATCAACTTGCTTTTTTTTTGTGCAACCTTTCTTTACAACTGAGTGAGGCTTACTTGATTTGCAAAACTTTTGGAAATGCTTCCATTTTTTACACTTATGGCATTGCTGGCCAAATGCTAAACACTTCTCTTTTTTAGATTCATGATTTGCACCACAGTTGCGACAGTTAACAATAAAACTAGACTTTGGTTTTGCTGACACACGTTTGTGTTGCACTGAGCTGGTGGTGGAGCTTGTAGTTTTCTGGAACATTCTGGAAAGTTTTGTACCTTTGGGGAAACCCTGTGGCTGCCTCTTGCTTAGGCCTGTTTCTGTTTGCCATGTGTTGCATACTGTTGACGTTTGCTCTGGAGCTCACTGTAAACATACTTTTGTCACTCGCAAGCATATTTGTATGTCTTTCTGTCACCTCATGGATCTGATAAATCTCTATTGCTTTACTTAATGTCAAATCACTGTCACGAAGTAAAATCTTTCTCATTGCAGCACTAGTAATACCACATAAACACATCTGTCCTTTATCAGCTCATCTTTCAAATCACCAAACTGACAAAATTTAGCTCTGTTTCTCAGGTCAGTTATATAAGCTGCAATGTTTCCCCTGGTTTCTGATTTCTTGTGTAAAACAAATGCCTTTCTAATGCAATGTTCATCTGGGGTTTGCACATTTCTCTGAACTTGCACTTCACTTGGGGTCTTCTCTTGATTCAGATTGCATAACAATATGATGGTCTGAACCTTCACCTTCATACACTGCTGGTGCATATACAAATGAACGCTCTCTTTCTATGGCCTCAGATCCTGCTATATTTAGCAAAATGAATGCCAGGGTATGTGCATCTCTATCTGAATAAGCTGCTTGTATACAAATATCATACTCTTGCTCAGATATTCTCCAGTTCTGTGCAGTATTCTGATCAAATGCAAGTGGTTGAGGTTTTCAAAATCCATCTGCCATATTAACACATACCAGTGAAGGGTCTTGCAAGTAAGCACGAATATACACTCACACACACACACACACACACACACACACACACACACACACACACGCATAAGTGATTAGTATAAACACAATTTTCTCAATGCTTTTATACTCTATACTTTACTTTCTGTCTCTAAGCTTATCGTAATTATGTGAATGAACAACCTCTTAGTATTTTCGAATAACTGGACTTTGTGAAAGAAACTTCTTGGACTTTTCGATGCTTTATTGCATTTTGCAAAATAGCTTTTCAAATTTCTCGAAGCTTTACTGTACTTTGTGAAATAACTTTTTTGGGCTGTCAATGCTTTATGAAATTTTACGGAATAACTTTTCAAACTTTTCGATGCATTACAGAGCTTTGCAGAATAATTTCTGACTTTTCGATGCTTTGTGAAATCTTCAATTGGCAAAGGCAAAAATGCTAAAGTCATTTATCACCACTCGCCATGCTTGCAGAATTGGTAAAGGCAGAATTGTCAAAGTAATTTACTTTCAAAATTGGTAAAGGCAGAAATGCTAAAGTCATGCAGAAATGCTAAAATCATTAACTTTCGGAGTTGGTAACTTTCGGAATTTGTAAAGGCAGAAATGCTAACGTAATCACTTGGAACATTATCGATGAAGGCAGGAATGCTACAGTCATACACCATCACTTGTTGAAGTCGTCACTTTAAGAAACAAAAGTCAGCTTTATCCAATATGCTGATGACTCTACTCTGATTTGCTCAGCCACATCTCCAGTAGAGTTATGGTGAACTACCCAGACCACCTTTAATACAATAGAAAACTGGCTTTCTGAACATAGTCTGATCCTAAATCCCAAAAAACTAAAATGCTGTTATTTTCACCAACACGTAGGTCTACCGCTTTCACCTTTACCATAAAATCAAATGATGGCACAATAATCTCCCCTGACCCATCTACAAAACTATTAGGTGTCATCATAGACAATAATCTAAAATTTGACCTACATGTTAACCAAACTATCAAAACCATCAATAAAAACTAGGGTCACTTTACAGAATAAAAGCCTTCCTAACCCCTCCAGCTAAAATTGCCATAGCTCGCTCTCACCTTCTTTCAACCCTTCTGTATGCATCCCCTCTACTCTCGAATTTAAACAAGACTGTCCTTAACAAACTCTCAATTTGCTACAACCACATTGCCAGGTTTGCCACTGGGCTGCCTTTTAGGACACATCATTGCATCCATCTAAATCAGCTTGGGTGGCTTGAACTACCCAGCCTAATCCAGTATAACCAACTGATTATGGCCTATAAAATCCTCTATAATCCAGACAATACTCCTGCACTTAAAAATATTATCACCCCCTATAACAATCCTAGACCGCTTCGATCCTCTAATAAACTACTAATTCAGACTAGCAAAATTAATAACACAGCCGGTGATTCTCTCTTTGCAAACTCTGTAAGTAGATCCTGGAACTGTCTTCCAGCTGATATTACCTTACTATCCACCTTAGGTCAATTTAAAACTAGACTCAAACAACATTTGTCACTTAACTGGCTATGTCAATGTATCAAGCCTGGCTAACTCTCTCTAGAATGTGTAAAAATCTGTTAACCAGTTTACTGTGTAATTTAATTTAATCCTGACTTGTGCTCAGGATTAACTGTAAACTGTGGAACTTGTTTAACTGGCTTACTTATGTAATCTCTGTAAATAGTCTGTCTGTAATATGTAATGCTGGTATTATGTAATGCTGTATCTGCTTACCCTTGGAGCTTTTCTCCCCGGGCCTCCACTGAAAATGGACATGCATCCAGTCGGACTATCCCAGTCAACAAATGTAAAATGAAAATAAAATAAATAAATTAGAGAACTTTACAATGCAACTGAGCCACTCACAAGCACTGTAATACTCTTGTAATCTTTTGTAAGAAAAACATTTTATCAATGCAAGAAACATATCAAGCAATTGTATAAGGTGAATAAACCAACTTCTGTTGCCCAAATTAAATATCTTTTGAAGTATTTGCACTTTGCAAATGACTACATGCAGTACACTGAAATGTTCCGAAAATGGCGGTACCTTGCTAGGCAACTCTTTACAGTACAAGAAGCACTCTGTAATGGCGTCACTTTGCAAATAGATACACCCAGCACAAGAACTTTTCTTCAAATAGCTATGCTTTGACTGGATTATACGAAATAGTTGCACTTTACAAACAGTGAACTCTTTGAAATACATGCACAGTAATAAGCACACACTGTAAGCACTTTTACACACACTGAGATACTTCGAATAGCATTAATTGCACCCTTGATACAATACGAAGTCATAGTTATGCCCAAACACAAGCAGTCGCCTTGCTTTGTTTGCTTACTGTGCCCTTTTCTCTTTCTTTATTATATATTTTTTGCTTATTTAAGCCCTTTTTATGCCCAAAATACTTCTCTTGTGCTCTTTTTACTCTAAACATGCCCAATTCTGCCTTAAACACACTCATTTTGCCTTAAGCATGCTTGTTTTGCACTTTAAAGTCAATTGTCTTGACAGATACTTTTATCTTAAACATTTTCTTTAGTCAACAAACTTTTTTGTACTTTCCGGTTGCCGCATAATGCAGTTTGTACCCCTGTAATGCCCTTTTTTGCTCTTTTTCCCATCGAGTAAATAATTTGTATTATTTTCATTACCTTTGATTCTTTCTGGTTGTGTTTGTACTGTTTTCTCTTGCTTTTACCTTCGCTGTCGTCTTTACATCTCATGCCTCCGAATGTTCTTCTCTTTTCCATCCTGGTTCTGACACCATCTCACTTTCGTGTTGGTACACGAATAAATGAGTCTTCATGGGTTCTGTTTAAGCAGCTTTATTCTATACAAACACATCACTGTAAAGGCTTATTGACTATGACTTAAGTAACTTGTATACAAACTAACTATGTTGGGAGGAGGAATGTGTTTTACGAGAAAATGTTTATTCGCAACACATTGTTTATTATAGACATTTTGTTGATGATGTCCTTCTCTCGTGGGGAGGCACCATTAATGAATGACTTTGTCTGCTGTCTGAATTCTTCCACCATGTTTCTTAAATTTACTTATGTGCATTCAACAGAAATGATTGACTTTCTGGATGTCCATCTGATTTTGGATGGGAATGGTGGTATTAACACTGAGTTGTACAGAAAGGAGTGCAGTCATAAATGCTCACTCACTGGCTACTTCTACAAAATGGTACTAGGGATTGCACATGTCTGGAATTTATACATGTATGCACAACCTCACATGCTTCTTAAAGACATAGCACACACGTTACACTCTAATCTACAGTGATCATGGATGCTTCCCAGATTGGGTGGGGAAGGTGATACTTTCTGCAGAGAACAGTCCAAGGCACTTGGTCCCCTGAAGAGGCCAACTTGAATATCAATACCCTGGAGATGAGAGCAGTGCTTTTATCTTAGCAAGCCTTCCAGGATGCTCTCCCTTCAGGGACAGTTGTGATTCAAATGGACAATATGTCAGTAGTTTGGTACATCAACAAACAAGGAAGGACCAGATCATACCCCTTGTATCTAGACGCACTCAGAGTGTGGCAATGGGCAATCTCATCCAATCGCTTTCTGATAGCAATGCACATTCTGGGGAAATCCAGTGTGATAGCAGACAAGTCAAGCAGGTCCATTCTTCTACCTCACGAGTGGTCTCTCAACAGGAAAGCGGCAGAAATTATTTTCTGCCAGTGGGGCCAACCTTGCTGCGATCTTTTTGCTTCTCTCCTAAACAACAAATGCAACATCTTCTTTGCCGTAATTCCTCCTTAAGGGAAGTCACCGAGGGACACTGTACTTCACAATTGGCATCCCAGTCTACTTTATGCTTACCCACCAATTTCTGTATTTCCAAAATTCCTGCAGAAAGCCGCCAGGTTGAAGAGCAAATTCATCCTCATTGCACCTTATTGGCTTTGTCAGATTTGGTTCCCCTTCCTTTGGACTCATGGACTCATCTTCTTTGCTACACTTAGATACTGGATCCGATTCCAGATTGCCTGTCACGTCTGACAGACATGGTTCATCTCGATATTTCAAACCTCAAGCTAACAGCATGGTTTCTCCAATTCCATTAATAGCCAGACAACTGATGCCTTCTTCACCTGTTCATCATGTACTTTTATCTTCTCATAAACCTTCAGCAAGAAAGCTTTATGCAAGTAAATTGGTTTGTTTACTAGGCACAACAAAAACATATTGACCCCTTTTCAGCTCTGATACATAACATACTTGAATTTTTAGTTTTTATCTTTAATGAGGGAGCGAGCTCCTCTACCTTTAAGTTTCAATTAGCAACAATATCTAATTTTCATGTTTTATTTGAAAATGTTTCTTTGGCCTCTTCTAAACTTTGTAAAGCATTCTTGAGAGGCACTCTTCTTTTAAGACCCCCATATAAAGACCCTGTTCCACCATAGGATTTGACATTGGCTATTGCAAGCCTTAATTCATTCCCCCTTTGAGCCATCAGTGGAATGTGACCTTAAGCTCCTGACTTGGAAAACTCTTTCTATTAGCCATTACCTCACCTAGAAGAAATTCAGAACTTCAAGCTTTATCATCAAAACCTCCCTGCTTGACTTTGCATAAGGATAGAGTTGCATTATGAACCACTGCGTCTTTCCTTCCCGAGGTGGAATCCAATACCAATCAGTCCATTAATTTACTAGTATTCTTTCCTAAATTTACAAACAAAGGTGAATATATGTTGCATTTATTGGATATTTACAGACAATTACACCTTTATTTACATAGAACAAAAGAAATGAGAAAGACAGACCAGTTGTTTTTTTTGCAGATTTGAAATTGGGAAAGCTAGTGATGAAAGTAACTGCAGCAGACAGCTGACGGATTGTATTTCTTTTATCAAAAACAAACTGAGTCAAACCTTACCAAAACCTGTAAGAGAGCATTCACCTAGGTCCATTGCAACTTCTTCACTCTTGCTATCCAGAGCTTCCATGGATGACATATGTGCAGCTGCAACCTGACGAATCCTTATACCTTTATCACTCATTACAAATTAGATCTTGTCTCGAGGGGTAGAGCAGCTTTTGGCTCATCTGTGCTCAGGAATATCCTTCTTTAGAGTCCACCCAGGGTTCTAGGTAGCTGGGGACTCTGTCCCAACAGTTGAGGATAGAATGAAAATTGACGACATCAGATTAAGAAGTTATGTACTCACCATAACATTCCATCTGTGTTGTCCATTTTCATTCTTCCTCAACTTCCTTCCTTCCAACCCCCAGCCCTTATTTGAACAAACGTCTGGAAGAACGAAACATTGTAAGGACACCACTGTCCTTTATGATTGAGCTCCAGATATAGTTCCCTCTAAAGGATATATACATTTTTATACATCTTTGTATATGCATATTAGTAGATACCACTTCAGGTAAAATCAGCAAACAAGATCTGGGGCATGTTAGGGGTTGTTGCATTAAGGGTAAGGGAGAAACTCGAGCTTCTCGGTTACCATGAGCTTTAGTAATGACTGAGTCAGATCTGAAGTTCGGATCCAAACCCAACAGTTGAGGAAGAATGAAAATGGACAACACAGATGGAATGTTATGGCGAGTACATAACATCTTTTTAAATGTCTTTAATACAAATTTCAACTAAAAAGAAATAATTTTGCGCACTTCAAAATCTGGTAAATGCAAATGTCTTTTATTACATTTGTCTTACATCAGAAATAAAGATTATGTAAGGGGAAACTCTGGATTAATACTTTAGCATGTTCTAAATGAAAGTCACAATTTATATTTTCATATGGTTAACTGTCACCATATGATAGTTCAAATTATCTTAAATGATATTAACTATAGGAGCTTGCAAATTCACTTGTTGACACTTTGAAGTCACCTGCATCATAATTAGTGTGATGAAATCTAGCCTACTGACAGACATAACTTTTAATAGTATACATTGTTCATCATATTTGCAGGAATTTACCTCATCAGTAGCATGCAAACAATCACTTTTCTAATACACAGGCTAACTGTATAGCCCTCACTGATGCATGTTTAAGAAAAATATGCAGGGGGAACCCTTTAATGTTATGCTTTTCCAAGCAAGTGTTTATTAATGATGATACTTTACTATATTTAAATCGAAACTCATAGCATGTGTTTTCATATAGTTAACCCTCACCATATATTGCAGTGTTCACACTGTCTTGGATAATTGTTAAATATTTATACTTAGAAACTTTCATTGTTAACAGTTCACTGTCATGAACCATAATTAGCATGAAAGTTCTCCACTCTACTAAGAGATGCAAGTTATTACACTGTATATACAGAGTTTTTAATATCTTTCATAATTCCAAGAATTGCTATCAATATATCAGTCAGTCACTCAGTATGTAGGCCAACTTTAGCCTTTCACATAAATTTGCTGAGTAAATCTTTCAGTACTTCCATACTAACACCCAGCCAGTACCTTGAAGTAAAACTTTCCAGTCTATTCAGCCATCTTGTCTCAGAAACTGTTCACATAAGCAGGCATCCATTCTCACTACTCTCATTTTATTAATACTCTGTTTCTCCAGAAATGTCCGTGTCTGTTAGCTTAATAGTCTGTTTTTTTTTCCACCTGCAGTTGGGCTAGTTTCAAGGTTACTTGTTTTATTTTCCCAATTCCCTCTTTTGGTCTATCAAAAATAAATGCTTTACTATGCCAGAATACCTTTAGAGTTGTAGGAAATGACATTTTAAAAGTTGTTTTTCTTTGCTTATAATCCATTACCACTTCCACTTCCACAAATTGCAAATGGTATTTCAGTGGCAGGGCTAGCTAACTGGCAACATGAACCTTGGCTCTAGATGATTGTCATTGTTGCAGTGATACCCCAACCCCATGCACCAAAATGGGAAAATTGGTTGTGGATGGATAGATGAATTTTAGTGTAGTGAAATCATAATCTACAAGAAAAGGTCAGTCTTTCAACCAGGTGAAAAGTTATGTCAGAAATTGTATTGATATTGGTCTATTTAACTACTGGTTCTGGCAATGGTAAGTGTTTCACAAATGTTGTTTTCAGTAACTCTTTTGGGAACCCAGCCATCTCTGTCATGGTTATTTATACATTTCATCCATCGCTCCCGCTTTTTCCCATTTTTTGCACAACAGGGTAAGGCTAAAACATCAGCAGAAATCATCATCAAGATCCAATCTGTACACCACCACTGGGTGGCTAGCCCTGCTGCAGTTCTTCTGTACTACAGACATATACTCACACATATGGACAATTTAGGAGTATGCAGATGATGTCCTTCAAGAATGCAACTGCAGTCCTTACATATGGGTTGTCCTGCCTCAGGCAGCCTTCGGTCGGCCGGATTCCAAAGTCTGGGTCCGGCGTCGGTTGATGTCGCCTCCTCCCCGACGTCAGAGCGGCTGGGGTATAAAAGCATCAGCTGACGCCATCTTCCTCAGTCTTTCTTGCCGCGCGGTGCCCGAAGCAGAAGCAGTTCGCAAGTGCCGGTCGGTCAGCTCCTGTGTTTTACATATCCGCAGTCATCAAAAAGCTAAGTACCCCGTTGGGGAACCTTTTCTTGCCTCAGCCAATGTCAGAAAAAACAGAAAAAGTTAATAACTGTTTGTCTTGTGGTAAACAAATACCTCATAAGGACTTCCATTCTTACTGCCTCCCCTGCCTTGGCCCTGACCACGACGTCTCGGCCTGTGCTGCCTGTGCTTGCTTCAATAAGCGCACACTCAGGCGCCGGGCAGAGTTTGCTGAAGATTTTTTTGGCGATAAATACTCTTATACCATGCCGTCGGAACAACCGACACCACATATTTCCAAAAAACGGAAAGACCGGGACCGACATTCTCGGCCCGCGACCTCCACCGACACTACGCCAAAAACTACCGCGAGTGCATCAGTCTCTTCTGAGGCGGTTGTTCCGCCGCTCCGGACCAACGACATCGCTTTACCGATCACTCCGGCCCCGGAGCCTGCGCCGGTGCCGGTTGTTGATTTTCCTCCAGAAACTGAAGCCCAAGATTTGCCTGAGACCATACCGGTGGACAAGGTGACTCCAGCACGTGGGGCAGCTAGGCCCCCTATGTCTATGTCTATCAAGGCCTACACACGTGCTAAGGCTGCCAGCCAGGCTAAGTCTCACCCTCCTAAAGCTTTGCCTCAGCCCACTACTGATAAACAAATCATGACTTTAGCTGCAGATTTAATTTCCTTAATCAGAGGCTCCCAGGCCCATCCTGACAGAGGTTCTCAGCCACCTTCTGACAAAAGGCCCAGGGTTAAGCATACAGACACCCTTTCTTCAGATGAAGCCTCTGGTGACTCTGATCACTCAGATACCCAGGAAGAGTCCTTCCAGGCCTACGAGGATTCTGATGCGGAGGAATCTATTCCTTCTGCCTCTCCTCCTGAGGATATTTTTTTGGGGGAAATTCTCCACTCCATGAGAGAGCATTTTCAGTGGCAAGGTCAGGAATTCTCCGACTCCAGGAAACGGCTTTGTACCTTCCTTAAGCTTCCCCAACACAGGCCTTTAGCTATCCCTCCAGTGTTAGATGTACTGGATGATGTGTACTCAGATTCGAGTGCTTCTCCTGATTCTCTCCCCCCTGCTCCTGTCAAGCCGGACAGATACTACAGGGTTCCTGAAACTCACAAACATTTCTTTAAGGCCCATTCTGTTGATCTAGAAACAATTTCCCAGGGGCCCAAAGGGGTGGCCACATCCACGGCCAAAAATCCTTTGCCCTCAGACAGGGAAGCTAGGTCCCTGGAGAGGTGGGGCAAAAAAGTTTATACCTCAACCACACTTGCCATGAGAGCCCTTAATTGCCTTTTTCATATGTTTCAGTATCAGGATTTCTTGATGGATGATTTGCAGAAAAAGTTAGCCTCTCCTGAGCCTTTAGAGAGAAAGGTCTTGCAGGATTTGGTCCATAACACTCAGCAGGTTAGCAATCATTTTCTTCAGTGTGGTTATGATGCATTGGAAGCTTCATGTAGGGCAGCTATGACAGTGGCAGTCATTCGTAGACATGCATGGTTGAAAGAACAGGCATTGCCAGATCATGTTAAAGTAAAGCTTCTAGATGCACCTCTGGAAAAACACAAGCTATTTGGTGCTAATGCTCAGGATGTGTTGAAATCAATTGAGGAAAAGGCTAAATCAGTGCAAACAGTCAAGGATTTCCTCCAGGTTCAGCCACCAAGGTTCAGCAGGAATTGGCCTTCTAAGAATTGGTCCTTTCCAGACACTGACAAGTTTCAAAGGGGAAAAAACAGGCGTACCCGAGGAAGAGGGCAATACAGAGGCTCCCACAGAGGACGCCAATGGCAACCGACTAATCAGAGAGGTGGCGCAGGGACATCCCCTGCTCCACAGGGACAATCACAATGACTTGACTTGACACCGCTGACCAAGGCTCAAAGAGAAGCACCTTTAGGCGGAAAATTATCCTTATTTTCAAAAAATTGGCACATTTTAACAAAGGACAAATGGATTCTGGTCATAATAGACCAAGGCTACAGGTTCCACTTCCATACTTTACCAACAAGACAAGGCATGCCAAACCTGCCACAAAATCAAAGGGCAGAGGCATTCGAACAAGTTTCAAAGCTGATAAAAATCAAAGCAATAGAAAAGGTTCCTCCTCAGGAACAAGGCCAGGGATTTTACTCAAGACTGTTCCTTGTTCCAAGAAAAGAAAAGCAATGGAGACCTATACTGGACTTGTCCGCTCTAAACACTTTTCTCATTGTACCAAAATTCAAAATGCTGACGCTACAGCAACTCCTTCCCATGCTGGGCAAGGGGTCTTGGCTGGTTACTCTGGACCTCAAAGAGGCATACCTGCATGTCCCAATCAGACACAGTTGCAGAAGATACCTCAGATTTCTTGCAGGGTCAGAGCATTATCAATTCTCAGCATTGCCTTTTGGCTTATCTACTGCGCCAAGAGTATTCACGAAATGCCTGGCATCAGTAATTGCATACTGCAGACTCCAGGGGATACAAATATACCCTTACCTGGACGACTGCCTTATACAAGCGGACAGCAAGCAAGCCTTGACAAAAAACTTGAATTATGTAATTTACTTACTACAGGCTTTGGGATACACAGTCAACTTACAAAAATCAAGACTACTGCCATCCCAACAAATAACTTTTCTAGGAGCCAAACTAGACACAGAATCACAAATGGCTTACCTCACAGAAGAGAAGCAAGAACAATTACCACATTACTTCAAAAGCCTAGCAAAGCTCACCCAGATGACTGCAAGGAAAATCCTGCAGGCCCTGGGTTTCATGGCATCTTGCATTCTACTGATTCCACTGGCAAGACTACACATGAGAAAACTTCAATGGTACCTAAAAAGTCTATGGTCTCAACACAGCCACAACTTAGAAGCAATTATCCCACTCATCCCATGTCTAAAAAGGGAATTTTTGTGGTGGGCCCAAGCAAGCCAGTCAAACAAAGGTATGTTTCAACAAACCTCAAACAAGCCAAACCATTACAACAGACACCTCAGACCATGGATGGGGGGGGGGGGGGGCGCACATGGAGGGCAGATGCATTCAAGGGCAATGGACCCCCCAGGAAGTACATCTACACATCAATCAAAAAGAGATGTTAGCAGTAATTCATGCAATTGAGGCCTTCGGAAAATATCTTCAACAAGGCCATCTCTAATAAAGACAGACAACACCACTGTTATGTGGTACATAAACAAGCAGGGAGGTACTCATTCTTACCCCCTTTGCAGACTAACAATGACTCTTTGGGAAAAGTCCCTGAAACTGAACATACAGCTGCAATCCCAGTTTGTTTCGCGCAGGGGCAATGTTCTGGCGGACAGTCTAAGCAGAAACATCCTGGACCCGCACGAATGGATGTTGCATCCAGACATTTTTGCTCAAATAACTCATGCATGGGGGAGGCCGGACATAGATCTCTTTGCCTCCCACCTCAATCATCATCTGAAAAAGTTCTGCTCGAGGACACACCATCCACAAGCCTGGAGAATAGATGCTCTCTCATTCAGCTGGAACTCTCTAACAATCTATGCATTCCCACCTCTACCATTAATGACCAAGGTGTTACTGAAGATCAAAGCAGAGCAACCGAAAGGCATCTTAATAGCTCCAGATTGGCCAAGACAGCACTGGTATCCATTACTAAGGAGCATAACTTGCACCAACCCGTGGCCCCTGCCTCAGTGGCCTCTACTCTTGACTCAGCACAATTACAGGACGGTTCATCCCAACCTGCAAACTCTGCAGCTGACAGCCTGGAGGGTTCCATGATTTCTTCCCATATCTCTCTTTCCAAGGAAGTTCAACAGATATTATTGGAAGCACGCAGACCTTCCACCAGAAAGACTTATTCAGCCAAATGGAAGAGATTCAACATCTGGAATACCAACAAGGGACAGGATGCATCAGTAATGAGCATCCCACAGATACTGGAATACTTGGCAGAAATGCTGCATAATGGACTTTCCTATTCTTCCATAAAAATACACGCTTCAGCAATTTCAGCAACATACAACACTGATCCACCTGTGTTTTCACATCCTTTACAAAGACAATTTCTAAGAGGGATAAAGAATATCAAACCTCCCAGAAAACCACCAGTGCCCGCATGGGACCTCAACTTCGTGTTGGAAAAATTAACTCTTCCTCCTTTTGAACCAGCAGCATCTTCAGAATTGCAATTTCTTTCCTGGAAAACAGTTTTCCTGTTGGCAATTACCTCGGCAAGAAGAGTTTCGGAGATACAGGCCCTCATGGCAGTACCTCCATTTCTCATTTTTCATCAGGACAGGGTTTCTTTAAGAACCAATCCTTCTTTTATGCCAAAAGTGATATCCAGGGTGTCTCTAAATCAAGCAATTCACCTGCCCACCTTCTTCCCCAATCCTCAAAATAAAGGGGAAAAGCTGCTGCACATTTTGGACATAGACAGACAACTACGCTACTACTTGGACAGAACAAAGGCCAACAGAAAGTCTGACCAACTATTTGTAGCATACGCTCCTGGAGTGCAAGGAAAGGCAATTTCCAAACAAACAGTTTCAAAATGGATTGGACATTGCATCAGATTCTGTTATTCTTTCCATGGAAAGGGTGTGCCAGCCAATATCAGGCCACACTCCACCAGAGCTACAGCCACCTCCACAGCCTTCCTAAGAGGGATGGCTACAAGGGACATTCTAGAAGCTGCTACATGGAGCTCCGTGCATACATTTTCCAAGCACTAAAACTTGCCTTTATATTCCAGATCCCGAGCAGGCTTTGCTTCGGCAGTCCTGCAGGGCATTTTAGCTACACCATCCTTATCTTAGAGCCTACCACCCCCAGCTTGGCTATGGTATTCAACCCATATGTAAGGACTGCAGTTGCATTCTTGAAGGACATAGTACAGTTTTGTACCTACCATAAATGTAGATGTCCGATAGATATGCAACTGCAGTCAGATTTTCCCTCCCTCCTACCCCTCTGTGTATTGGGTCCACTTCCCTCCTTTTATACTTAGCTGGGGATATCTGTTATGGTGTATCTGTTTATTGCTATTGTGTATGTCTGGAATTTTTATCCAGTTCTAAATTTAGCCTTCCTTGGAGGGCACCTGGCATCTGGGGCAAGAAACACTGAGGAAGATGGTGTCGGCTGATGCTTTTATACCCCAGCCGCTCTGACGTCGGGGAGGAGGCAACATCAGCCGACGCCGGACCCAGACTTTGGAATCCGGCCGACCGAGGGCTGCCTGAGGCAGGACAACCCATATGTAAGGACTGCAGTTGCATATCTGTCGGACATCTACATTTATGGTAGGTACAAAACTGTACTTTCTTCATGTTTCACTGTTGCAGTCATCACATTTGGGTTATTCCTGCCAGGGTAGCCCTTGGCCCGCCCGAATACCAGAGGCTTAGTATTTCTCCTTCGGTTGCTGTCGCTTCAGGACTGACGTCAGGTCATCAGTAGTATAAAGTAAGGCAGCCAACGCCATTACATCAGTCGTTCTTGCCATGTAGCCCAAAGCAGAAGCAGTTTGCATGAGTGCCGGTCGGCTGCTACCTGAGTTTCATTAACCAAATTGAAGCTGAAGTCTTCTAAAGCTAAGTACCCTGCTGGGGATCCTTTTTTCCTGCACTAACTGATGTCAGAAAAAGTTAACAATTGTCTCACCTGTGGAAAGAAAATACCACACTGAGACTTTCATTCTTACTGCTTCACTTGCTTAGGTCCAGAACATGACGTCCCCCGCTGTTGCTTCTGTGCTTTGTTCAATGCCAAAACTATCTGTCTTCGGGCCCTTATTGTAGCTAGATATTTTCCCTTACAGTCCTCAAACTCCGATATGGCTTCGGTAAGCCATCCAACAGCAGATCTTCTGAAAAAAAATGTAAAGATAAAGACAGAGACAGTCCGCACAGGTCCAAACCTACTGACGGTGCTCCCGTTAAGCTAGTAGTCAGTTCTGCGGTCCCCAGTGAGACACTTTCGCAGCCCCTGATACCCGCTTCTGTGGATTTGCAGGCTGCTACCAAGACCCTTTCGGAGTCCGGTAAGCCACAAAACTCTTGGACTAAGGATCCTGCGGTCATCTCTACCTTGGATGGGTCTGGAGCCGCTGAGCAGGCACCAACTTCCAAGTAAGTCCTTCGCAGTACTGATTCTCGACACAAACCATCGTCTTCTTTCGTGACTACCTTTCTTTCGAAAACGACCGAGTTTCTTAGGCCCAGGGTACGAACCACACTCAACCGACGAACCAGTCTCAGGCACCTGCTTTCTTGCCTCAGTCTCAAATGCTTAAAATGGCGGAAGACCTTATCATGCTAATAAGGGGAAGCCAAGCTTCCCCTGCAAAAGGAAAACAGATCTGTCCCCTGTAGTTTTGTCTGAACAAGAGTCAGATGACTGATGCATCTGAATATGAAGACATGCAGCCCCTCTCTACTTATGAGGATTCTGATGCAGAGGATTCAATTCCTTCAGCCTTTCCTCCAGAGGATTTTTCCTTTGGGGAAACCCTTCATACTTTAAGGGAACATTTCCAATCGGAGAGTCAGGACTATCCTCAGTCTAAAAAGAGACTCTGGGAATTCTTAGATCTTCTACAGCACAGACCCTTGGCCATCCCCACAGTCCTAGATGTTGTGGAAGATGTTTTCCTGGAATCCAGTTTGACTCCTGCACCCAGAAAACCAGACAGGTACTACAGAGTCCCTGACTGTTACAAATTTATTTTTAAAAATCCTACTGCTGACCCTGAGGTAATTTCTCAAGGGCCTTAAAGGGATTAAAGCAACCTCTGCTAAGAATCCCACCCCCTCAGATAGGGATTCCCGAGCACTAGACAGATGGGGTAAAAAAGTATACACCTCAGCTACTCTTGCTATCAGAGCACTAAATTGTCAGTTCCATATACTAAAATTTCGACAACATACCCTGGAACTCCTCAAACAAAAAATCCTTTTCTGCTTGTGCAGAATCTAAAGAGTTACAAGAGTTAATGCATTCTGCAAGTCAAGTAACTAAACACACCTTGCGCTGTGGATGTTCTTCATCTCACATTGCTGCAGTCCTTACACTTGGGTAGTCCGCTGTCCTCGGTCGGCCCGAATATCAAAGTATAAGGCTGACGTCGGTCAAGGCGCATTAGACTGACATCAGGACGTCAGGGTACAAATGCGCATGACCGACGTCATATCCTCAGTCTTTTTTGCCGCATGGTCCGATGCAGAAGCAGCGTTGCAAGTGCCGTTCGGCGTTCTGAAATTTTTCGAGTTCGGAGTTTCAGACCGAGTCAAAGTTGGCTAAGTACCCCGTTGGGGAATATTTTGCTTTTTTCTTGCCTCAGTGGTTTACCGGATGTCAGAAAAAGTGAATAACTGTATTTCTTGTGGGAAACAGATACTGCATAGAGATTATCATACCTTGTGTATTCCTTGTTTAGGGCCTGAGCACGACGTTGTTGGGTGTCGCTTTTGTGCTAGATTCAATAAGCGCACTATTAAGAGAAGGTTAGATTGTGCCAGGTTAGTCTTTGGGAAGCGGTGCAATTACACTATGCCGTCGGATGCTCGGCCCGCTTCTTCAAAGAAGCGCAAGGATAAAGCAGCTAAGCCCAGGGTAGACGAGTCGTCTGCGGACGCCGGTTCTTTAGAGGTATCGGTGGAGCCGGTGGTTCCACCGGAGGTTTCTCTGGAGGCCCAGGGGGAGACCTTGTTATTGCAGGATGTGGCCTCTCAGGAGGCAAGTCAGGCTGAAGGGGCTTCTCAGGTTACTGTACTCCCCTCCCTTCCTAGGGTGGTTAGGCCTTCTGTTTCCAAGGCTTCTCCCAGAGGCAGGCCAGGTTTAGCTTCAGTTGGTGTCACTCCTAGTTCTTCAGGATCTGTGCCCAAGAAGCATATGCTTAAAATGACAGAAGATTTGATTACCTTAGAGGTTCTTTGCCCCCTCCTGATAAGAGGCCTAGGGTGGAACCTGAGTTAGGGAGTTTTGAGCAGGCTTCAGATGTTTCAGAGTCTTCGGCTGAAGACTTGCAGGAGTATTCTCCTTATTCTGATTCTGATGTGGATGATTCTACTCCTTCTGCTTCTCCTCCTGAGGATTTTTCTTTTTCAGAGACCCTCCATTCCATGAGGGAGCATTTTAAGTGGGAAGGTCAGGATTTCTCTGATTCCAGGAAAAGGCTTAGGGAATTTCTGTTTTTACCCCAGCATAGGCCTTTGGCTATACCTCCTGTTCTGGATGTTGTGGAGGATGTGTTTGCAGAGGCTTCTCTTAATCCTGATTCCCTGCCTCCTGCTCCTGTTAAGCCGGATAGGTATTATAGGGTGCCTGAAGCTCATAAGTTTCTTTTTAAGAGTCCTAGGGCGGACCCAGAAACTGTTAGTCAGGGGCCTAAGGGTGTTAAGGCTTCTGTTGTTAAAAATCCGGTTCCTCCAGATAAAGAGGCTAGGGCTTTGGATAGATGGGGAAAGAAAGTTTATACGTCTTCCACCCTAGCTATGAGGGCTCTAAATTGCCAGTTTCACATGTTGAAATACCAAAACTATCTCCTGTCTCAATTGAAGTCTAAGGTAGATGCTCTGGCGGAAGGTATTGACTGTAAGGAGTTACAGGATTTGGTACATGTCTCTGAACAAGTGGGTAAGCATTCTTTGCAATGTGGTTTTGATGCTGTACAGGCCTCGTCTAGGGTGGCTGCCACAGGGTCAGTTCTTCGCAGGCACGCCTGGCTGAGGGATCAGAATTTATCTGACCATGTTAAGACAAGGATTTTGGATGCTCCTTTACAATCTGATGTGTTATTTGGTTCACCTGTTGAGGCAGTCTTAAAGAAAATGGAAGACAAGGCTAAGTCTATGCAGACTGTTAAAGATTTTTTGCAGGTTCAGCCTCGAAGTTTAGCAGAAATTGGCCTACTAAGGGGTGGACGTATCCTTCTTATGATTCCCAGTCTAGGGGCAGGTCTAGACGGGTAGGGGCAGAGCTCAGGGCTCTTTCAGGCCTAGAACAGGGAGTTCACCTGCACAGTCTTCGGGTGAGGGCAGGGGTCAGTCCTTTCGTAAACAGACCCAATGACCTACCTTTTCAGCTGCCAGAGTCTTCTCGACTAGCAGCACCTTTGGGAGGAAGGTTGGCACTTTTTAAAGAAAATTGGAGTTTAATTACCCAAGACAGATGGGTATTGGATATCATACACCAAGGTTACAGGTTTTATTTCCATACCTTGCCTCCTTTCAAAGGCATGCCAGATGTTCCTCCTCAGCAAAGAATAGAGGCTCACAAACAGATTTCTCTGCTACTCCAAATAGGAGCCATTCAGCCGGTCCCTCTGTCAGAAGTGGGCCTAGGATTTTATTCTCGCCTGTTCCTAGTACCAAAGAAGGGGAACACGTGGAGACCAATTTTGGATTTATCTATCCTCAACACTTATCTGGACATTCCCAAGTTCAAAATGTTGACGTTACAGCAGCTTTTACCTCTGCTGGGCAAAGATCATTGGATGGTGACTCTGGATCTCAAGGAGGCTTACCTTCATGTTCCTATCAGGCTAAGTTGCAGGAAGTATCTACGTTTCGGCTGGGACTTCTCATTATCAGTTCTCTGCATTGCCCTTTGGCTTATCTACTGCCAGAGTATTCACGAAGGTTCTGGCTCCAGTGATAGCTTTCTTCAGACTAAGAGGAATACAGATCTATCCTTATTTGGACGATTGTCTGATTCTGGCTCAAGGAAAAGAAGAGCTTCTTCATCATCTACACTATGTGATAGCAGTGCTAAGATGCCTAGGGTATTCTGTGAACGAAATAAAGTCCAGTCTAGTACCCTCTCAGGACATGTGCTTTCTGGGTGTGAGACTGAATACAGCATCCCAGATGGCCTTTTGACCCCGGACAAACAAAAGAATCTTTCTTTACTTCCATCAATTGTCTCATCAGTCCAGGCTGACTGCAAGGACAGTCCTTCAAGCCTTGGGGTTCATGGCATCTTGTATTCTGGTGCTTCCCAATGCCAAACTGCATATGAGGAAGCTACAATGGTATCTCAAAATGTATGGACACAGCACTGCCAAGATTTGGACACTGTCATTCAGATAATACCTTGCATTCAAAAGGAATTTTTGTGGTGGGCTCAGGAATGTCACCTAAACAAGGGACTCTCTGTGACCCGCCAGAGGCGAGTCAGATTCTAACGACAGATGCCTCAGACAAAGCTTGGGAGCTCATCTAAATGGAAAGTGGATACAAGACACATGGCCTGCCAGACTTCTACATCTACATATCAACCTGAAGGAGATGTTAGCAGTCCAATTTGCATTAATAGCTTTCAAGGATTTACTTCTTCCAGGGCAGGTGTTGATTCTAACAGACAACACAACTGTCATGTGGTACATCAACAAGCAAGGGGGAACACATTCTTATCCTCTGTGCAGACAAGCAATGATTTTGTGGGAGACTGCTCTCAGTTTACAGCTAAATCTTCAGGCAAGGTTTCTGCCGGAGCACAGAACTCCTTAGCAGATGTGTTGAGCAGACAAATTATGGATCCCCACGAGTGGAAATTGGATCCTCATGTATTTCAGAAATTGACAGTGTCATGGGGAACTCCAGACATAGATCTGTTCGCTTCTCCACTAAACTACCAGCTGCCAAAGTTTTGCACAAAAAGTTTTCATCCCACAGCTTGGAAAGTGGATGCTCTTTCATTCAATTGGGGCAATCTTCATGTGTACGCCTTTCCACCTCTGCCTCTCCTCCCAAAGGTACTTCTGAAGGTCAGACAGGACAAGCCAAAGATGATTTTAATAGCTCCAGATTGGCCTCGACAGCATTGGTACCCACTACTGAGAAGTCTGGCAGGAGCCTCCATGGCCTTTACCTTCGATTCCACACCTGCTGACTCAGGAGAACAGTCATTTACTCAATGTCAAACTTCACTCTCTTCACCTGACAGCCTGGCATATTCTGTTTTAAACCCTGGAGGGTTTCAGCTTCCACAGCAAGTTTTGAATGTTATTTTGGAAGCCAGAAGGCCTAGTACAAGGAAAGTGTACGCAGATAAATGGAAGAGATTTTTATTTTGGAGTGCAGTAAAAGCATTTGATGTCTCTAAGCCTAATTTAAGTGTGGCTCTTCAATATCTTACTGAGTTACTGGACAAAGGTTTGTCCTTCTCTTCTATTAAGATTCATGCTGCAGCAATTTCTGCTCACTATGATTGTGACCCACCATTGTTTTCTCATCCTTTGTTTAAGCAATTCCTTAGAGGGGCAAAGAATATAAGACCCCCACGGAGAGCTCCTACTCCTGCTTGGGATCTCAATTTTGTGTTGGAGAAACTCACTCTACAACCTTTTGAGCCTGCAGCTACTGCTGAGTTGAAATATTTATCATGGAAGACTGCTTTTGTTAGCCATTACCTCTGAGAAGGGTTTCTGAATTACAGGCCCTTATGGCAGTTGAGCCTTTCTTAATTTTCCATAAGGATAGGGTATCTTTACGTACTAATCCTTCCTTTATGCCTAAAGTGGTTTCTAGTGTGTCTTTAAACCAAACTATTCATTTGCCTACCTTTTATGCAAACCCCAAAATAAAGGGAAAAGATTTTGCACACTTTGGATATACACAGGCAGTTGTGATATTATTTGAGCAGAACTAAAGGGTTCAGGCAGTCTCAGCAGTTATTTGTTTCTTTTGCTTTGAGTTCTCAGGGCAAGCCTGTGTCAAAACAAACTATTTCTAAGTGGATTGGGTTTTGCATTGCTTTCTGTTATTCCCATCATGGCAAGGAGGTTCCAGCTGGGATTAGGCCTCATTCCACTAGGGCTACTGCCACTTCAACAGCTTTTTAAGGGGTGGCAACTAAAGATATCTTGGAGGCAGCTACTTGGAGTTCTGTGCATACTTTCTCTAAGCATTATCACCTTCCACTTTACTCTAAATCTAGGGCTGGTTTTGCCACTGCTATTTTACAGGGCATTTTGGCAGCTCCTGCTTCTTTATAGTTGTGCCAGCCTCCCTTACCTCTGCTTTGGGATTCTACCCAAGTGTAAGGACTGCAGCAATGTGAGATGAAGAACATAGTACAGATGTCCTTCATGGATGCATCTGCAGTCATAACAAGTGGGTTGTCCTGTCGTCAGGCAGCCCTGCAGTCGGCCGGATTCCAAAGTCCGGGTCCGGCTTCGGCTGATGTCGCACTTCACCCGATGTCATCTCTGTTGGTCTTCGGGTATATAAGCATCAGCCAACGCCATTTTCCTCAGTCTTTCTTGCGCGTGGCTCAAGCAGAAGCTGTTCGCAAGTGCCGGTCGGTCGGATCCAGAGATTACTTCTACCGAATACTACTTCAAGACTTCTAAAGCTAAGTACCCTGTTGGGACTCTTTCTTGCCTCAGCCGATGTCAGAAAAAGTTAACAATTGTTTAACCTGTGGGAAACAAATACCTCATAAAGATTTCCACTCTTACTGTCTGCCTTGTTTAGGCCCAGCCCACGACGTAGCAGCCTGTTCGCCTGTGCCTCTTTCAACCGACGAACGCTTAGGCGTCGGTCGGAGTTTGCAGAACAGTTTTTCGGTTCTGATTTTGCGTACATTATGCCGCCGGATCCTCCGACTACCCAATCTACTAAAAACGCAAAGATAAAGACCGACACTCACGGTCCGCGGTTTCGCCAAAACCACGGTAAAGCAAATCATGAGTGTCTCGGTTTCGCCGAAACCGAGAAAACTGATCAAAGTACAGCTGAACCTATTCTTACAACTGAGGCCCCTGCTACAACTCTTGAATCGACCTCAGAACTTTTACCCACTACGGTGGTTGACTTATCAGACACCATCCCTTGGATGTCTCTACCCCAGCACGTGGTGCTGCTAGGCCTCCAGCAGCCATGTCCATTAAGGCCTTCGCCAGGGCTAAAGCAGCCAAAACTACTAAAACAGTGCCTGTTAAACCCCCACATCCAGGCCCTCTTCTAGCTCTCAAATGCTTTCTTTGGCAGAAGATTTAATTTCTTTAATTAGGGATCTCAATCTCACCCAGACAGGGCCTCTCAGCCCCAGAGAAGAGACCTAGGGCAGAGCCCCTGAGCCAGTGTCTTCTGATGATTCTGCTGATGAATCAGACATAACTGACCAGCCAGAGGCTCCCTTCTCCAATTTTGAAGATTCTGATGCTGAAGAATCCATTCCAGCTGCTTCCCCACCAGAAGAATTCTCCTTTGGGGAAACCTTGCATGCCATGCGAGAACAGTTCCAATGGCAGCAACAGGATTTTTCAGACTCCAGAAAAGACTTAGGACCTTTCTGCACCTCCCACAGCACAGGCCCTTAGCTATACCTCCTGTTCTCTCTGTGGTGGATGATGCTTTCAATGATGTTTGCTCCGCTCCAGATTCTTTACCCCAGCCCCTGCCAAACCAGACAGATTTTACAGGGTGCCAGATACTCATCACCACCTTTACAAGGCCCCACTTGCAGACCCAGAAACTATATCCCAGGGTCCCAAGGCAGTAGCACGACCATAGCTAAAACCCTATTCCTTCTGAAAGGGAAGCAAGGTCATTAGACAGATGGGGTAAAAAGGTCTACACTTCAGCTACTCTCTCAGCTAGAGCTTTAAACTGTCAGTTTCACATGATACAATACCAAGAGTTTATGCTCGATCAGTTAACTAAAAAACTAACCACAGATGAATCTCTTGATAAGAAATATGTATTAGAGATGGTAAATAACATACAACAGGTTAGCAACCATTCCTTAAAATGTGGCTATGATGCACTGGAGGCTTCATTTAGATCAGCCATGACAGGCACAGTGATAAGAAGGCATGCATGGCTAAAGGAACAAGTTTTACCGGATCATGTTAAAGCTAAGTTGCTAGATGCTCCTATGGACAAGACAAGTTTGTTTGGTACACCTGCCCAGCAGGTTATGAAGAAAATGGAAGAGAAGGCAAAATCTGTTCAAACTGTTAAAGATTTCTTGCAGGTTCAACCCCCAAGGTTTAGCAGGAACTGGCCTGCCAAAAATTGGTCCTTTCCTGACTCCACAAAATTTCAAAGGGGCAGGAATAGACGTCCCAGAGGCAGAAACCAATCCAGAGGAGGTGCCTACAGAGGACGACAGTGGCAAGGTAACAACAGAGGCACAGACACAGCCACTGCCACTACAACAGCACAACCACAGTGACTTAATCATAAATCCGCCTACCAGGGAACAAATAGCAGCTCCTCTAGGCGGAAAGTTAACCTTATTTTCAAAGAACTGGCACTACATAACAAAAGACAAGTGGATTTTACAAACCATAGATCAAGGTTACCGGTTTCACTTCCACACTTTACCAGTCAAAAGAGGAATGCCAAATCTACCTCCAAATCAAAAAACAGAGGCTCTACGCCAGATAATGGAGTTAGCAAACATGAGAGCTGTGGAAAGAGTGCCAACAGCAGAACAAGGAAAGGGGTTCTATTCCAGACTATTCCTAGTTCCAAGAAAGGAAAAAGTTGGAGACCAATTCTCGACCTGTCCACCTTAAATACATACATCATTGTCCCAAAATTCAAAATGCTGACCCTACAGCAACTTCTTCCCATGCTGGGCAAGGAGTCTTGGCTGGTAACTCTAGATCTCAAGGAGGCATACCTGCACGTCCCCATTCGACCAATCTGCAGAAGATACCTCAGATTTCTTGCAGGATCAGAGCACTATCAATTCTCAGCATTGCCCTTTGGCTTATCTACTGCCCAGAGTATTCACAAAATGCCTGGCATCAGTAATCGCCCATTGCAGACTACAGGAATTCAAATTTACCCATACCTGGACGACTGCCTGCTACAAGGGGACAACAAAAGCAAGCTGACAGCGGATTTACAAAGGGTCATTTACTTGCTACAAGGACTGGGATACACAGTCAATTTACAAAAGTCAAGGCTGATACCATCCCAAACAAGGACATTCTTGGGCTGAATTGGACACAGTACAGCAAATGGCATTCCTGACTACAGAAAAACAAAAAGAACTCCCTCTTTACTTCTTGGCACTAACAAAACTGAACAAGTTAACAGCAAGAAAAGTTCTGCAGGCCTTGGGCTTCATGGCATCATGCATAATCTTGGTCCCATTTGCCAGACTACATATGAGGAAACTACAGTGGTACCTAAAGAATTTATGGTCCCAACACAGACACAGTCTAGAAACAGAAATCCCACTAATTCCATGCTTAAAACAGGAGTTCCTATGGTGGGCTCAGGCATGCCAGTCAAACCCAGGCCTACCCTTTCGCAGATGTCAACCAAGCCAGACCATCACAACAGACGCTTCAGACCTAGGATGGGGGCCCACATGCTGGACAAATGCGTGCAAGGATTGTGGACACAGGATCAACTTCACCTGCACATCAATCTAAAAGAAATGCTGGCAGTAAAACTGGCAATCCAAAAGTTCAAACCATTTCTCAAAGAGGGCCAGTTGATGATAAGGACAGACAACACCACAGTCATGTGGTACATCAACAAACAGGGAGGCACTCATTCATACCTCCTATGCAGAATGACCTTGGAGCTGTGGACCCTGGCACTCAGCTACAACATTCAGTTACAGGCAATATTTGTACCGGGGAAAGACAATACTCTAGCAGACATATTAAGCAGAACCACTTCGGATGCCCACGAATGGAAGCTGCACCCGGACATCTTCAAGACCATCTCAAAGAAATGGGGAATGCCACAGATAGACCTATTCGCATCACCTCTCAATCACCAGCTCAAAAAATTCTGCACAAGGACATTCCACCCACTAGCATGGAAAGTGGACTCACTCTCCATCAACTGGAAAGGCCTAACAGCATATGCATTCCCACCTCTTCCTTTGATACACAAGGTACTACTAAAAATCAAGGAAGAACGTCCAAAGATAATCCTGATAGCTCCAAACTGGCCAAGACAACACTGGTACCCACTACTGAAGAGCATGTCTCGAACAATATGTGGCCAATACCCTGATGCCTTTGATGTTAACTCAGAACAACTACAGCATCATACATCCAAACCTAAAACGCTGCAACTGACTGCATGGAACATCACATAGCAGCAGCTAATCCAGAACTTTCACAAAGAGTTAAAGACATTATTCTTGAAGCGCGCAGACCTTCAACAAGAAGGAACTATGCTGGAAAATGGAAAAGGTTTGTCATTTGGAGTACGGAAAGAGGAAAAGAGGTGTCAAACATAGATATGCCTAACATTCTGGAGTATCTGGCGAACTTCTTCATTCAGGCCTGTCCTACTCCTCCATCAAGATACATGCATCAGCTATTTCAGCAGAATACAGCTTTGATCCACCTGTTTTTCGCACCCTTTGCTCAGGCAGTTCCTCAGAGGAATCAAGAATGTAAAACCTCCAAGGAAACCACCATTACCAGCTTGGGATTTAAACTTTGTGCTAGAAAAGTTGACACTATCACCCTTTGAACCAGCAGCAACAGCAGACCTACAACACCTGTCATGGAAAACTGCTTTCCTGCTAGCAATTACTTCAGCAAGGAGGGTTTCAGAACTTCAGGCCTTAATGGCAGTGCAACCCTTCCTAATCTTCCACCAAGATAGAGTGTCCATGAGGACTAATCCTACATTTATGCCCAAGGTGGTATCCAGAGTGTCTTTAAACCAGGAAATCCACCTACCTACCTTCTTTCCCAACCCACAAAACAGAGGGGAAAGAATACTGCATACCTTGGATGTACATAGACAGCTACACTACTACTTGGACAGAACAAAAATAGCAGAAAGACTGACCAACTTTTTGTAGCCTATGCAACAGGAAGGGAAGGAAAAGCTATTTCCAAACAGACAATCTCCAAATGGATAGGAAATTGCATACGATACTGTTACTCCTTCCATGGAAAACCAATTCCACAAAACATAAGACCTCATTCTACAAGGGCAACAGCCACTACCACAGCCTTCTTACGAGGAGTGGCAACCAAAGACATTATTGAGGCGGCTACTTGGACCTCCGTGCATACATTTGCCAAGCATTATAATTTGCCTCTATATTCCAGATCCCGAGCAGGGTTTGCCACTGCTGTACTGCAAGGGATCCTAAACACACCATAATCTACTTTTATCCTCCTCCCTAGTTGGCTATGGTATTCTACCCACTTGTTATGACTGCAGATGCATCCATGAAGGACATAGTACAGTTTTGTACCTACCATAAATGTAGATGTCCGAACTGGATAGCATCTGCAGTCAGGATTACCCTCCCTCCTTCCCCTCTGTGGTACTCCTAGGGTGTTTACCCTCCTAATAGCTAGCTGTTGGGGAGTCTTTTATGGTGTATTTGTTTGTATATATGTACATATATGCTTATGGTTGTGTTTACCTCTATCTATTTGGAAACATTGGCATCTATCCAAATTTTAGCCTGCAAGAGGGCTACTGGCATCTGGGGCAAGAAACACTGAGGAAAATGGCGTCGGCTGATGCTTATATACCCGAAGACCAACAGAGATGACATCGGGTGAAGTGCGACATCAGCCGAAGCCAGACCCGGACTTTGGAATCCGGCCGACTGCAGGGCTGCCTGACGACAGGACAACCCACTTGTTATGACTGCAGATGCTATCCAGTTCGGACATCTACATTTATGGTAGGTACAAAACTGTACTTTTTGTACCTACCATAAATGTAGATGTTCGAAGATCCACATTGCTGCAGTCCAATTTACCCTCCCTCCTTCCCCTCTGTAGTTAGAGGCGGTTGTGTGGGTTGGATTGTAAATATTGTGTATATTGTATATATTGTACATATTATTAGTGCTAGGGTGGTTGGTTGTTGGTTTTGTTGTCTTTGGGTTTTGACCTTTCTTGTTAGGGTCTTCTGACATCTGGGGCAAGAAAAGACTGAGGATATGACGTCGGTCATGCGCATTTGTACCTTGACGTCCTGATGTCAGTCTAATGCGCCTTTACCGACGTCAGCCTTATACTTTGATATTCGGGCCGACCGAGGACAGCGGACTACCCAAGTGTAAGGACTGCAGCAATGTGGATCTTCGAACATCTACATTTATGGTAGGTACAAAACTGTACTTTTTGACACCCTGGAAGCTTCTTGCAGGGCAGCAGTCACCGGATCTGTCCTTAGAAGGCATGCATCCGACGCAGAAGTGCTAAGCCTCTGGTATTCGGGCCAGCCGAGGGCTACCCTGGAAAGGATAACCCAAATGTAATGACTGCAACAGTGAATAGACTCTAACATCTACATTTATGGTAAGTGTACACAACTGTACTTTCTCCTTCTGCATGTCTTTGGAATGTGGGAAGAAAGCAGAGCACCTGGAGCAAACCCATTTGAATGTAGAGAAGAAATGTAGACTCCAAATATTGCGCCAAATTCATTTTTCCATCATTGTCCAATGCACCATGCAGTCTCAAGTTTCAGTTTCTTATCTAATCTTCCATTCCTCTTAAATGCTACTTAATCTATTCAGTTTGCTGTGTCATCTCAACTGCCTTTTGCCATTTCTTTCATCTTTGCTCTTTACTGGCTATTGGTTGTGCAAAGGTTTTGTTTCATCTATTGTAACCACTTCCATACATTTCATAAACAATTGTAACAGTCCAATCAGGTTCAGTGATTCAGTCCTTATGAGTTCCAAATTGTTTTGAGACTTGCACAACATTCAGCGTTAGTATTTCTTTAACTTCTCATTCACTAGTCATGAACACCATTTCAGGTCCCAACTGATTTTTCTTTCAGATTGCTCAGATTTCCACCACACCTAGCATTTCTTTCATCACCAGTGAATAGATGACATCACTATTGATTTTACAAAAAAAAAAAAAAAAGTGTCAAAGCAGATGTTATGACTGAAATCACTGTTGCAGTATTCCAAACAAATGGGTTTTCGCCAGTGTCCAAACAAGATACCAACCTTCCCAAAGCCATACATCCGACATGTGACCTCAAACCATGAGTGTAGGGCTATATAATCGGACATATGTGCACGAGTCCTCAGACTTTCTGCCAGCCCGAACGCAGGTCTCACACCCATCAGTCTGATCTTCACATGGTTGTTTGTACTGTAAGCCTTATCAGATTCAGACAAGTGCTCCCTTGAGGAACCTTCCTTGTTTATACTATTTTGCTGGGATTTTGTTAGATGTTGGCTAGTAGGGTTAAGTGCGAGTGTGATAGGCAGTACTCTGCAAAGACTTCCATACCTTGTGTATTTTCTGCTTAGTCACAGAACATGACTACAAATATTTTTCCATCTGCCAGTCCTTTGTACCAAAGACATTGCATTCCCATATGTCATCGTTGAACACTTTCTTGGAGACCCAGCAAATGGAGCATTTGGCCCAGTCTAAGATGATGGATCCCTACACACCTGACTTACCTACCACTCCAAAGAAAAAACTTGGCCCAGGCCTGAACTTCAGTCTGTCTATTCTAAAATACCTGCAGAGGTTACAGAATCTACAGTAAGTCTGACTCTTCCTCATACACCCGCTAATGTGACCTTTTTGGCGGCTAGTATGGCATCTGAGGACTACATGCCTAAAGAGACTGCTACTGCAACAGAGAAGGGGAGCTGCTGATCATTATCTGAGAGGACCCAAAAGGCATCCCTCAGATTTTAGTACAGGGAAGAGGTCTCCAGAAAATTGATTGAAGTGCATCACGGCTCGAAGTCTCTGAGCTTGTTTCATGCAGACATCATCCAAAGAAAAAGTGATAAAAAACTAACCATGTTTTCCTCTTCTTCTGCTAATGCCCCAACCTCAGATAAGGACAGCAGGATCAGTGGTGGTAAAAGCCTATGCTTTCTCTTCCCTGGCTTTCAGCACCATTAGTTACCAGACACAGATTACTAACTACTTTCTGTCTCTTCTTACTAATGTAAACAGGGCTGTGTTTGACTTGTAAGCACATACTGCAAACAGCAAATTTTGCCATGGTCAGTCAGGCCACTCATGTAGCTAGACATAATATAAAAACGAGCTATGAAGCTGTTGAGGCTTCCAGAGTAGCTGCTACCAGCTTAGTCATTAGGAGATATGCCTGGTTATGCAACTAATTCTTACCTGAAGATTTAAGCTCCTAGACTCCCCCCTTGTCAGGAACCTAGCCTATTCAAAACCATGCAAGAGCAAGATAAACTATGAAGGACTATAGACAAGTCTTGCTAACATCTATGCCCAGATACCAGAGGCATTACCCACCTAAACCCGCTTATTTTGTCAGAAGAGATCATAGGCCTTCTCAGAAGCTCAAGAAGGTACAAAGAAAGAGATTTACAGAAAAACATGAAAGGGTCCCCAGATTTGGGAGGCCTCCCTTCTCAGATGAGTCAGTGTGACTATCGTCTTTCCCCACACCCCCACTCCATTATAAGGCCCACTCTTCCCCTTTCAAAAAACTCAAGTCTTTCCATTCCAAACAGAGAAAAAAATCACTACAGAGGAATGGGAACTCACCATCATCAAACAAGGTTACAGTATACCCTGGAAGGACCTCCTTCCCTTCAAAGGCATGCCACCTCCATCCCACAGCCAGTTCAACCTGTTCCCTCCCATTTTACAAGATCTACAGTCTCAAGGTAACCTAGAGTCTAGAGCCCAGTTTCTCCTTAGTTTGTAGGCCTGGGATTCTACTCCAGGCTTTTTCTAATGCCAAGAAAATGACTGTTGAGGCCCTTACTGGACCTTTCTCTGCTCACCACCTTCCTCAAGGTACTCACTTTCAAAATGCTGTCTTTTCAGACCTTTCTTCCCTTTGTCATAGGTTCATAGGTAGGTACTAGCTATTGGCCCTTGGGCCTATATAAGCCTAGCCAAAAAATGTACCCTGGCTTTCGCCACCCAAGAAAATTATTTTCCTGTGCCCCTGTCAAGCAGAGCCACAGAAGTGATCCTTGGGATGAATTTCCTATTTCCCATCCAATCATCAAGATTTTTCTTGAAGAATGCTAATGAGGAGCTCTGTTTGACATAGATAGGTAGTCTGTTCCAGAGTATGGGAAGTCTCTGGGACAGGAATCTATCCCTCCAGCATGTTCTGTTTATTGTGGTGACAAGGTTTAGGTCCTTAGAGCATGTAGCTTGGAGGGATTGGGATTTCTTTAAGTGGAGCATGTCCAACAGCTCTGGGTTTGACATAGCTTTGTATGTTAGGCAGAGATCGCCCCTGAGTAGGCGATGCGCAATGGAATAAAGCTGTAGTTTTTTGAGACGGTCTGCGTAGGGCATCTGTTTGAGGCCAGTAATCCTCTTTGTGAGGTATTTCTGTGGTCTTTCCAGTTGTTGTAGATGTCTTGTGAGGTACATACCAAAAGGGGCGTTGTACTCTATATTGGGTCTAATGAGTGATGAGTAGAGGGGGAACAATGACCTCTTTTTTTCTGGATGAGAATCCTTTTGTGATGAGATGAGCCACGTAGAAGGATTTCCTGACCACTGTGGCAATGTGATTATCAAAGGAGAGACTACTGTCCACTTGTGTCCCAAGGTCTCATCACATTTTCGGCATTAAGTAGACTACCAGCTATGTGGTAGTTCATGGGTACAGAGTTTTTACCAAAGGGGATGACAATACACTTTTTGGCATTGAGCTTCAGGCCATGGCTTTGATCCCTCCTTAGGCTTTTCTAGTGTCTCTAGATTTGAAGCATGTATACCTGCATATTCCCATATACCCATCTTCTAAGAAATTCCTGGGGTTTTCTACTGGCTCCTCACATTTTCAGTTTACTGCGTTGCCCTTTGGGCTCTCTACAGCACCTAGTGTTTTTACAAAGTGCCTGGCTTCATTTATGGCCTTTGCAGGACTCTGGGAATACAGATATTTCCCTGACTATATGATTTTTTAATCCAGGTTACTCCGCCTCAGACCCTGCTGCTGCATGTCAAGTTCTGGGTTCACAGCAAATTTCAACAAGTCTTCCCCTGCAGCCCACTCAAAACACAATTGTTCTTGGGGTGCAGACTAGACACAAAAAACAAGCTGGCCTTCTCACACCTGTAGAAGGTACAGCGCTTCATGACTTATTTTGAATCCCTTTTACATCTCCAAACCTGTCCCGTAAGGGAGATTCTCAGAGCACTAGGTTACATGGCAGCAAAATTTCTATGCTTCCACTAGCCAGGCTGCATATGAGGAATATTCTGTAGTACTTGAAGAATGTGTGGTCTCAGTATTCTCATTCACTGGATGCCCTAATTCCCCTCATAACATGTTTCAAGAAAGAGATCCTATGATGGATGGGTGGCACACGTCTTCTTCAATTCAGAACTCCCCTTCAAAGCTCAGAATTGTTCTATAGCTTAACTTGGTTTTATTAATTTAACAGAAAAAGTTTAGTAGGTGCAAATTTGTATTGGCTGGGGGGGGGGTTGCACTTGGTTTTAATTATTATCAGTATTTAAATGTTTAATTAGGTGCGTGTAAATCGAACTCTGATGAAGTCTTGTGTTATACGCAGACGAAAGCGCTTAGTTGTGGAATAAATCTGTTCTCTTTTTATAGATTCTTCCTGTATCGTTTTATACTTTTGTGCACTTGTGGACAGTTTAAAAGAAAAAATAAAACTTCTACTGGTGACTGTCATTTGGCGACGGCAGCATTGGTTCCCCTTTCTCTATCTCTTAGCCATGGGCAAACACCACATGCTACATCACAAGGTGGACCTGATCATACAACAGAAGGGATTGTTGCTCTATCCCACCGTATCATTCCTCAACCTAACTCTGGATGATAGGATTCTTATTCCTTCCAGGCTCCAGTTTTCTGAGGACATGCAGTGGGTTCTTCAGGAAGCAGGGAGACTCACTACCTGAAAATCATACATAGTCAAATGGAATTTTCTGTATGGTGTCAATCTAACAATGTGGACCCTATATAGTCTGAAGTTCCTCTTGTTTTGTCGTATTTGTGTGAAGTCACAAAAGGCAACTTGTACTCTTCTGTTAAAGCCCATCATTCAGCCATCTCAGCGTGTCCTCCCCTTAACCCTCCTGCTAAGCCCAGGCTTGAGTTCATACAGCTGTTAAAAGCAGTTCAGCACTTAAACCCACCCACAAAACAGTGCCTCCCCCTTGAATTTCAGCTATGTGCTGGAGAAACTCATTCTACCTCCCTCTGAGCCAGCGTCATCTTGTACTCTGAAATTCTGCACCTGGGAATTAATTTTGTTAGTGGCCCTCACTTCTGCAAGGAGGGTCTCAGAACGCCAGGTGCTCATGGCTGTTCCCCCCTTTTCTGATTTTCACACAAGGACAGTGTGTTCCTGAGAAACAACCCTTCTTTCATGTCTAAAGTTGTAAACAAAATGTCCTTCAACCAGGCC
Source organism: Protopterus annectens (assembly GCF_019279795.1). NCBI lineage: Eukaryota > Metazoa > Chordata > Ceratodontiformes > Protopteridae > Protopterus > Protopterus annectens. Next base: position 428,185,831 of record NC_056738.1, on the reverse strand, counting down.
ATCAACTTGCCTACCTACCTTTCCAACCCACAGAAGAGGGGGAAAGGAATTCAATCCTTGGATATCCACAGACAGCTGAGATTCTACCTTGACAAGACTGTCTGTTCATAAATCCAATCAACTTTTCTTCCTGACTCTAAGCTGGACCAGCCAGTAGCTGTATTTTTAAGTCCATTTCTTTTTACTATACCTGCCATGGCAAATCCTTCCCTCTCTTTCACAAGGGCTAACTCTACTAGAGCAGTGGTATCTTCTGGGGCCTTCTAGAAAAAGATAGATTCAAGAGTTATGTTGGAAGCTGCTACACGATGGTCTGAACATACCTTCACTAAGCACTACAGAGTAGTTTCTTTTTCCACATCTGGGCCACTTTTGCCAGGGCAGCCCTTTCTGGCCTCATAGCAGTTTTCTCAAATCTCAGCTATCCACCCTTTTGCTTCCTTAAGCTTTGTAAGTCATCCATCTGTTCGGAATACTGCAACAGTGATTTCAGTTACAACATCGTACAGTCATCTAAGAACGTACTGTAATGGTAGATGTCCTTCTGATCACTGATGCGGTACTCCTTCCCACCCACCTTTCCCCCTTCCTTGCTCGTCCCTTTACTTGTTTTTTGATGCTGCCCTTTTTGGCGGCCTCGAGACTGAAGAGGTTCTCCGTTTCTTCTCCTGCTCTTTCCCTCCTGGCTGACTACTCTCTTCTCAGATGGCAACAAGCTCCTGGCTTGGAGATACTCTGAGGAGTCACACTTGTACATCTGCGTTTGTACCCCTACACTCACATGCTGAAGTCATACATTGGAAGTATGGCTCTCTGAAGCTTTAGCCTTTGGTAACCCAGCTGGGCATCAATGGTGAAAACCTATCTGTTTGGAATACTGTAACAGTAATCAGGAAGACATTTACCATTATGTTAAGTTCTTGCACATCTGCATTTTTTTATTTTGGTTTTATGTTTTATTCTTTTTGCTCCTGTGCCTACCATCTATTAAGCTTCTCCCAGTCTGACATGCCATATTTGTTCTTTTCTTATGGTATCCCGAGCAAATGAGCAGGAGCTTTCCCAGCAATTGAGACATTTTACTTTTAAAGTACTAATCCCTCTCACCTTGAAGTGAGGCCTATGCGACCTATGTCACTAAAGGGGCTACTACACTTTCTCATGTGTGTGCATGCATGCTAGAGTGCACCTTCTAAGGAAGGTTACTTTGCTCATGGCTTGGTAAGCAGAGTATATGTCTCAGGACCCTCCCCTCAAGTATTGCCACCTTGCTGTGTGGGACTGTGGTATAGTCATTTTATTCTTCTTCCCATCTGATTACAGGCACACCATATTCTCCCTCACTAACTTCAGCAGGTGCCAATGCCACTAATCGAACACAGGCCTCCTGGTTCATTGTCAAAGCTTTCTTTCTCTCTATGCCATTGGAGCTGACTCAGTTTTTTTTTTTATTTCACTTTTTTAGTTGTTTTACTTTTAAATAAATGGAGCGACCCAAGGAGACAAATATTTTCAACAAGCACTACACATGTTCCCTGTTACATTGGACAGTTTGTGGATGAATGCATCTGGATACTTGTTACTTACTTGAATGATGAATGTCCCTGGAATTACGCTTTGAATCATTGTGACTTTGTCTGTTTGTGATGAAACCAACTTCTGTCTTGGAGCTTGCAGACATGGAAATTATTTTTATTTATTTATTTATTAAAAATATCTAGATACTTAACTGTCTTACATCACGAAAACCAACACGGTGACAGACCACTTCAGCATAACAACACTAAACAGTAAAAGTACATAAACTATATATAATCTCACCAAAAAGTCATCCATGTGAATTTGTTGTAGATGCAGCTACCAAGGTCCAGATGAAACCTCCTAAAAAGGTGGAACTAGTGATCTCATGCAAGAGGACTCTGATTCACTTGCCCAGATCAGAAAAGGCAGCTCGGTTCACAGCACAGGGGCAAGATAAGCAAATGACATTTGGCTTGATTTCTTATCAGCCAGAAGCCCCTCTCAGAAAGACCTGAGATATAGCCAGGGTCTCAGTGGCTATTTTGAGTAAGCAGGACCTAGACTATGAAGGGGGACAATAAGTGATGGTTAAGACTTTGAAGACCTATATGGCAGTGACTGGAAGCCAGTGCAGATCCTGCATAATTAGAGGTACCAGTCAACAGCATGGCTGTAGAATTCTCTACATGCTTTTGTCGTACAGTTACAGCATCCTTAAGTCACCTTTTAAAGGGCATTACTGTAATTCAGGCTATAATGAACCAGTGTATTTACTTACCACTATAGGCAAATCTGAAGTTGGTATGAGATGCTTAATCTGAGCAGTGTTTCTAAAATGGAAATAAGATACTCTGAAGACAGATGACATCTGGTCCTTCAGTCTAAGTATGTCATCTAGAATTGCATCTAGGTTATGCACCTGAGAGAGAAATTCCAATGAAGTAAAAGCTGTGAAGGGCAAACAAACTCATGAAACTGCAGAGCTTTATGTTTTATCAGGCTGAGCTTAAGGTAGATCTTCTGTAACCACTGGGTATTCACATCCCAGCAGTCTTCAAGAACGGTAAAATCTGGCATTAGACTTTGAGAAAAGGAGAGGCAGAGCTGAATTTAGTCAACATGTGCTTGATGATGCATCTGTCTTCAGTTTAACTTCCTTTAATGTACCATGAGCAACAAGGGAGCCATGTCAGAACCTTGAAACATACAGTAGTCCAAAGAGAAGGGACTGGAAGAACTAAACCCAAAAAAAAAAAATCCTGTGAAAGTAACCAGAGAGGTAAGATGAAAGTACTCCTGCATCTGTGCCCATAGATTCACAAATAACATTTCAAACAGCTAAGAAGGATCCGTGGTTTCCTGTATCATGTACTCCCAGGAGACTTGATTTCCTTGCCAGAGGAGGTCATTTACACTTGTATGAGGGTAGCCTCAGCACTAAGATGTGATCTAAAACCATGCTGATAAGGATCTAAGAGGTCATGAGATATTGGGTAGGAATGCATCAGTGCATGCAAAACATCCTTGGTAAACTTGTCTATAATTGAAATTTACAGACAGGGCAGTAAGTCTTTAGACCCTTTGGATCAAGCAATGGTTTCCTGAGAAGAGGAAAACCACTGCCTCCTTCAAGGAGTCCAGAAATGTCCCAATCTTAATAGAGGTGTCTCAGTCTGAAAAATAACCGGGTCCAAGGATTCAGGATAAATCACAATTAATCTTATTGGTTCAGGGTCCAGACCACATTTCATAGTATGTACAAGGGAAACAGTTGACATGGCCTCAACTTAATCCACATAGCTGAACTGAACTAATCAAAAATCTGAACAAGTCTATACTAGTCAGTGGATGAACCAGTGGGCAAGTCTATATTAGAGGCTTACCTAATCTTAGTAGCTTTACCTCACAGATCCATGCAGCTTTCTCACAGTAATGTGATAGAAAAAAAAAAAAACCCTCCAAGTGGCAATACAGACTGGGTTGCACAGTCTGCATATCACCCAGAACAGTGCAGCTGGATGATTTGATGTGGTGAAGGTTTCACTGGATACAAACTCCTGCCTTCTTTCATGAAGTCACTGTCTGGTAAACATCATAATGTTGATCCAGAATAAGTTTGTCCTTCAAATGTCGCATCCTTCTCCACATACACTTCATCTTCCATCCCATCATGAACAGTGAACACAACTCATGATCAGACTGTAGCTCCTTATGCGTAACTGGCTTGAGGCATGCACTTGCTGTAGTGAAAATAAACAGAGCACCAATGATAGCTGCATTGCAGGTCACAGTAAGTGAGCTGCGAGTGAGTCTGGATCCTCAACACTACCTCCTTCAAAGAGCAGCTCAAAGAAGATAGGATATTGATCCTTTTCCTGATCACAACAGATGACCATCTCTGATTCAGGGGTAATGACCTGATTCCTTGATACACTGTAGTTTCAAGACCAAGTTGGAATTTTAAGTCCAAGGACTGTCCAAACTTAGGAGAGTCAATAGAAACAACCTGAGTGAAACTTTCATAAGAACTTCATGGCAGGTTTGCTGATCTTTTGATTGACCCAAACATTAATGTTACAAGGTTAACCACTTTGGAGACCTGTGGCTTGGGTTGTGGAGGAAATTTGAAAACTCTTACAAGAAAAGCTGTGAGGTGGGCAGTAAATCAAGAGAAGAGGAATCTGCAGTTCACTTCTGCCCCACAATATACTCAGTGGAGTTAAATACTCCAGCTTTAACCTGGAGCAGCTCCAGAAAGGAAGAAAAACAAATGGCTACCCTTATGCCCTGAAGATCTATTTCTACCCTGAGTGAGACATTGAACAGCATGAAGATCTGCGGGACAGAGGCCTCAAGATATGGTCCAAAGCTTTCATCCTAGCAGGTGTTTGTGATTAAAAGCCAGATCACAATTACGAAGTACCATCCGATGTAGTTTCTAGCTTGTTTTGGAGTGATACAGCAATAAACAATGCTTCCTTAGCCAAGGCATTGTTAAGTTTGTATTTATTACTCCATTAATATATTTATGCTTAATCAATAGCCATTCAATGTATGCATGTTAGGTTTACTCATTGGTAGTGGTGGATCAAACCACACTCTAGAAAATGTTAAGGGTTTATTTTTCAGAACTACCTTGAGTAGTATAAATAATTACAAAATCAAGACTCTCTAACTGAAAATGGAATTGTCTATACTAAGCATATTTTTTCTTCAGCCATAGGAGCCCTTCTACACCTGATCTGAGTACAGATGAACTTCCTGATGACATCACTACTGACATTGCAGACATTCCAAATGATCTGGAATTGAATCATGAAGACTTTTCTGATGTATTACCTAGATTGCCTGATGATCTACAAGATTTCGACTTCTTTGAAGGTATAGCTGTCATATAAGCCCTTAATATGCTTTTTTGAAATACCAGAAGTGAAGAAACTCTGACTGTTAAGCACTTGGTCAGAACAGGTTTGTTGACTGTTTTCAAAATGTTAATGTCTGACTAGATTTCTTTGCATGTAATCATGACAGAAGAGTGGGCTTGATTGCTGTTAGTCAGCTACAGTTCCTTACTGAGGGTCCACCTTTCTTTTCCTTCAGTACTCCTCTAACTTTTAAGCCTCCCCACAAGATGCTGTACTGACCCATTCCCACAAGGACAAAAGCCTAATAGTTCATTTGCTCAGCTAAGTACAAGGAATGATCACATCATGAATGGTGCCATTATCCATGAAAGAGATGTTTGTGCTTTAGCCGGTCTTGTCTATATGCATACCCAGTAAAGCCTCTGGGTTGATGATGAGTGGACTTTGCACAAGACTGTCACACACTTCCACAAGTGACATAAACACACCAACTCAGACACCCCCCACTCACACACCTTTGAAACAAACTTGTGCATGAGTACTCTGATCTCCACTGAAAAGATCAAATGAAATACTTCTTTCTAGGCATGCACCCTTTTCCTCCCACTCCGAGAGAAGCAAGTGGGTTCAGACCATCCCTTCTAATCCTGGCCCTAGTCATACCCCTCAACCACTTACAGCAAGAAATCTGGACAAAGCCATAAATAATGGGGGGACAAAGGCCCAAAAATAGGTGCACTTTTAAATGTCAGTATTACAAACGTTTGAAAGTTGCTAAAATACGTTTTGCATTGGCATGAATTTTCTGAAGGGTATAGTCTAAAACTCAAATGTCTGTCATTATTTTCTGACTTCAACCCTCAGTGATTTGCTAGAAAAGTACAATTTTAAGAGAAGCAGACCAAAAATATGAGGAAAAAATCTGGACATTCTACAAAAATCTCAACAGTTGAGAGGTGTTCTTCAGCACTAGGGCTACTAATGGATCCTGGTTTGTTTGGTCTTGTAGTCAGGGCTGTGTACACTGTATGCCTCACAGTCAACATACCAAGAGTTGAAAGTAATGTAAAGAAAAAATATCCGTTTGTGTTGTCATTATAAACCTTTTGGGTCACCATTGCCTTAAGGGGACTGAACTTTCTACCGGTTTTGTTAAGTTTTGGTTCCTATTTCCTAATCGGCTGCCTGAGCTGCCACTGCACCTCCAACTTTTGTGAGTCAGACAGTATGGACTTAAGGATATAGGCAGTCATAGAGCTGACTGTCCAAAGAGTAGCTAGCAGCTCAGAGAGCTCCTGCCAAAAGTCTTTTCCAAGGAGACATGTTTTTTGGTATTTTTATTGACAAGTTGCTGTGTGTTCTTTTAGAAGTGAAGAGCAGTTGAGAGAAGCAAATGTCGTCTTTATACATAGAGTGAAATCAGAGTTGGTTAATTACTGAATTTATTCTTGTTGGGAGAGGGGGGAGTATTGTGTCTTTTTCAGTAGTGTTCTCTGGACTTTGTGGAAATTCTGGTTTTATAAAACTGGCTATCATTCTGTGTGACTTTTGTCTTTTAATGTTTGCAGTAATATATTTACTGTGTGAATTGTGTTCTTCTAACTGTGGCAGACTTGGATTATATGTAGGAAGTATAACTGGTGGTAAGAAATTGATGAGGGATTCCTACTGCAGTTTGCACTTAAAGTGCAGAGAGAGAAATGTATGTGTATAGCATCTTTTTAAGTCAGTTTGGATTCCAGAGGATTACTTTAGGTAATTTGTCTTCAGAATAGCAGTGTTGGACATAAGGCAACTGAGTTTAAATATCACTGCCATAGGTTTGCCAAGATCTGTTTTAAAATGAAACCCATTAGAACAGCTCATCTTAATGTTCACCCTTCTGTTAAAGAACACTCCAGTTTAAATCTTGTTAATGAGTCATCTGATATGGACTTTAGTGGAGGGATCTGAAGGTGATGTGGGACTGTCATGTTATTTGACTTTTGAAGCGTTCTTGCAATTAATGATCTGAAGTAGTTTACTTCATTTGGTCTTCAACCCGTGGGTAATACAGATCCGTATCAGATCTGAGCCGACAACTTTACTAGCATCTGCTCCGAGCTCCAAGCTCCTCCCCTTACCCATAGTACACCTCCACTACCTTCCATCCCCAGATCTCGTTTGCCGCGAATAGCTTATGCATCTTGATCTCTTGAGCTCCAGGTTTTCAAGTAAGTAAAAAACTTTTAAAATATCTCTTTTCTTTAAAAATCTTTAGGTAGTGGTAGAATAAGTTCCCCTTTCTCCTCCCTTCGCTTGGTGTGTCAAGTTAGTGTTTTAGGGTAGTTAGCTTAGTTTGAATAGTTGTGTGGATTTTTTGCTTCCCCTCACCCCCCCTCAGTGTTTGTGTGTGTGTGTGTGTGTGTGTGTGTGTGTGTGGTGAGTGGGTGTTCTCAGAGAGAAAGAAAATAACATTTTCTTTTAAAAATTTTCTTTCTTCTGACAGTATGGCTGACCAGCCTATTTTCAAAAGATTGTGGCAATAAATTATCCCCTGCGGATTGGCAACACTCTGTGTGTTATGTGCTTGGGCATGGACCATCTGAGTGTTGACTGTTCTATATGTGCAGGTTCAACCCTCACGCTATTAAAGATAGGAAGGCCAAGTTGGCCCTGAAGGGCCTTCTTCCCCCTTCAGAGACTGTTGCCTCATCTTCAGCTTCAGTCACAGCGGCTGCTGTGGCCACCTCTCTTTCTTATCTTCCCCTGGCTTCTCCTCCCTCCCAGGCTAGGACTCAACCTCCTGTACAAAAGCCTGTAGAAGCGGAGCGGAAAAGGGGCAGAGAGAAGGAGAGAGAGTCGAAGGTGAGGGAAAAGTGCAAGAGGTCTCCGGATCTCCCTTCTCCTGTAAAAACCTTACGGATCTTTGACTCCCCTCTGCTCCAATCTCCGAGGTTCTCCCCGGAGCCGGAGGAGACACGCTCACCTTCTAGAGCCTCGGTGCCCCGACCCGCAGGGTCGGATTCAGTGGCCTTGTCGAGGTCCACCCAGTTGTTGTCTGAGGTCGATGGATAAAATAATGAGGTTCATCCATACTCAGATCCAGATGGGGGTCTTGCCAGCCCCCCTCTCTCTCAGGAGGGGAGAGCTCGCTTCCTTTTTTTCCAGCCAATATCTCCTTCTCCAATCCGTCCATTGGGTTCGGAGTATTTGGCGCTGACGGTACCTGCTTCCTCAACGCCGACAGCTGCCTGGAGCATTTCGGATCCGACCAGCAAGGATCCAAGCCACACTCTGAGCCGGAGCTTGGTTGTCGTTTCTGAAGGAGTTGAACTTTTTTCATTGGCTTCGCCTTTGTCAGACCAAGATCCCTCCTTCGGAGCTCTGTCCACTTCGAGCCCGGCTCCGAATCTTTCGTCAGACCTGGGGAGACCGGTCTCCTTATTGTTTTTTCAGGAGGTTCGCTCTCCTTCAGCATTCAGCGTGGTAGAAAGGGATGTCCTTCAAGGATGCATCTGCAGTCATAACATATGGGTTGTCCTGCCTCAGGCAGCCCTTTGGTCGGCCGGATTCCAAAGTCTGGGTCTGGCCTCGGCTGATGTCGCACTTTCCCCGACGTCAGAGCGTCTGGGGTATAAAAGCATCAGCCGACGCCATTTTCCCCAGTCTTTCTTGCCGCGTGGTGCCCGAAGCAGAAGCAGTTCGCAAGTGCCGGTCGGCCAGCTCCTGTGATTCAGCTACCGAAGACTTCGAAAAAGCTAAGTACCCCATTGGGGACTCTTTCTTGCCTCAGCCGATGTCAGATAAAGTAAATAATTGTTTAACTTGTGGGAAACAAATACCTCATAAGGATTTCCACTCTTACTGCCTCCCTTGCTTAGGCCCAGACCACGACGTCTCGGCCTGTTCAGCCTGTGCTTCCTTCAACCGACGAACTCTTAGACGTCGGTCGGAGTTTGCAGAGGAATTCTTTGGGGCTAATTTTGCATATAAGATGCCGTCGGAGACTCCAACATCACATTTGGTGAAAAAACGGAAGGACAAGGACCGACACTCGCGGCATGTTTCGGCTGAAACCACGGTTAGGCCTACCGCGAGTGTCTCGGTTTCGGCCGAAACAGAGTCCTCGGTACTTCCTTTAACCGAATCCACTCAACTGACCACCGCGGCCCTGGAGGCCCCGGCTGAGTCGGTAATTGAACTACCTACTGAAACCAGTGTCCAGGAAATGTCCGGCACCATTCCTTTAGACAAGTCTACTCCTGCACGTGGTGCAGCCAGACCCCCTGCATCCATGTCCATTAAGGCTTTTTCTAGGGCTAAAGCTGCTAAACTTGCTAAAGCTTTGCCTCCCAAGACTACCTCTCAGAGACCTTCTTCTAGCTCTCAGATTCTCAGCCTTGCAGAGGATCTTATCTCTTTAATTAGAGGTTCTCAGCCTCTCCCGGACAGGGGCTCTCAACCACCATCAGACAAAAGGCCCAGGACTGAGCCCTCTGACCAACACTCTTCAGATGAGTCTTCGGATGGATCTGTGTTGTCAGATCACCAGGAGGAGGCTTATTCGGCCTACGAGGATTCTGATGCTGAAGAATCTATTCCTTCGGCCTCCCCTCCTGAAGAGTTTTCTTTTGGTGAGACACTGCACTCTATGAGAGAACATTTTCAGTGGCAGGGCCAGGAATTTTCTGATTCTAGAAAGAGATTAAGGACCTTTTTACATTTACCTCAGCATAGGCCCTTAGCTATACCTCCTGTTTTGAATGTTATTGATGATGTGTACAGTGATGCTAGTACAGCCCCTGATTCCCTCCCTCCGGCGCCTGCCAAACCTGATAGGTACTACAGGGTCCCGGATTCTCATCTACATCTGTACAAGGCCCATTCTGCAGACCCAGATACTATTTCCCAGGGCCCAAAAGGGGTTGCAGCTGCCACTGCCAAAAATCCTCTACCTTCTGAAAGGGAGTCTAGAGCTTTAGAGAGATGGGGAAAGAAAGTATATACTTCTGCAACTCTTTCCATGAGGGCATTAAATTGTCAATTTCATATGGTACAGTACCAAGAGTATTTGTTAGATGAATTGCATAAGAAGCTTTCCTCTTCTGAACCCCTTGACCGTAAATCACTTCAGGATCTGGTACATAACTCACAGCAGGTTAGCAGTCATTTTTTGCAGTGTGGTTATGATGCACTGGAAGCTTCATGTAGGTCAGCTATGACAGGGGCAGTTATTCGTAGGCATGTCTGGTTGAAGGACCAATCTTTACCAGACCATGTTAAAGCTAAGCTCCTGGATGCTCCAATGGAAAAACAAAAATTATTTGGTTCCACGGCTCAGGAGGTCTTAAAGAAGTTTGAAGAAAAGGCAAAATCTGTGCAAACAGTTAAGGACTTTCTGCAAGTACAACCACCGAGATTCAGCAGAAACTGGCCTACTAAGAATTGGTCCTTTCCGGACTCGGACAGATCCCAGAGGGGCAGGAACAGGCGTCCCAGAGGTAGAGGGCAAGCTAGAGGCTCCTACAGAGGCCGTCAGTGGCAGCCTACCAACCAGAGAGGTAGTGCAGGAACAACAACAACTACTACACCTGGACAGACTCAATGACTCCTTGTTGACTCCGCTGACCAGGGCTCAATTGGAAGCACCATTGGGCAGAAAGCTTTCTTTATTCTCAAAAAACTGGCATTACATTACAAGGGACACATGGACACTGCAAATAATAGACAAGGGATACAGGTTCCATTTCCACACTTTGCCAAGAAGAAAAGGAATGCCAAACCTGCCACCAAATCAGAGGGCAGAGGCTTTGAAGCAAATCAACAACTTAATACAAATGAAAGTCATAGAAAAGGTACCTCTTTCAGAACAAGGCCAAGGATTTTATTCCAGATTATTCCTTGTTCCAAGAAAAGAAAATCAATGGAGGCCTATTCTCGACCTGTCCGCACTGAATACTTACCTCATTGTGCCAAAATTCAAGATGCTGACCCTTCAGCAACTTCTTCCCATGCTGGGCAAGGAGTCTTGGCTGGTGACTCTAGATCTCAAGGAGGCATACCTGCATGTCCCTATTCGACAAAGTTGCAGAAGACACCTCAGATTTCTTGCAGGATCAGAGCATTATCAATTCTCAGCATTGCCCTTTGGCTTATCTACTGCGCCCAGAGTATTCACGAAATGCCTGGCATCAGTAATGGCACACTGCAGACTTCAGGGGATTCAAATCTACCCATATCTGGACGACTGCCTTATACAAGCGGACAACAAGAAAAATTTGTTAAAGGACTTGGACTATGCCATCCACCTATTACAGGCTTTGGGATACACAGTCAACATCCAAAAATCAAGACTTGTTCCATCCCAAAGAATAACCTTTTTGGGTGCAGATCTAGACACAACCACCCAAATGGCCTTTCTCACAGAAGAAAAACAAAAACAACTTCCGGATTACTTCAAGAATCTGACAAGACAAACTCAGCTGACTGCAAGGAAAATTCTGCAGGCCCTGGGTTACATGGCATCCTGCATAATTCTGATTCCACAAGCCAGGCTGCATATGAGAAAATTACAATGGTACCTAAGGAGTGTATGGTCTCAGCACAGTCACAGTTTGGAAACTTTGATACCACTCATTCCTTGCCTTCAAAAGGAATTCCTGTGGTGGGCTCAAGCCTGCCAGTCCAACAGAGGGTTGCCTTTCAACAAACCAAAAACAAACCAAACCATCACCACGGACGCTTCAGACCGAGGCTGGGGAGCACACATGGAGGACAAATGTATCCAAGGCCTATGGTCTCAGGGACAGCTGCGCATGCACATAAACCAAAAGGAAATGCTGGCAGTGATACACGCAATCGAGGCCTTCAAACCTTTCCTCCATCAAGGCCACCTGTTAATAAGGACAGACAACACCACAGTTATGTGGTACATAAACAAGCAAGGAGGCACGCATTCCTACCCTCTATGCAGACTGGCCTTGAATCTATGGGAACTTTGCTTGAAACTCAATATACAACTACAGTCCCAGTTTGTGCCAGGGAAAGACAATACACTGGCAGACAGCTTAAGCAGAACTACCATGGATGCGCACGAATGGATGCTGCACCCAGACATCTTTCTACTCATAACACAAGCATCGGGAAAGCCGGAGATAGATCTGTTCGCCTCGCCCCGCAATCATCAACTGAAGACATTCTGCTCAAGGACATACCACCCACAAGCATGGAAAGTGGACTCTCTCTCTTTCAGCTGGAAAGCTCTAAAAGTCTTTGCCTTCCCACCACTCCCATTAATGTCCAAGGTTTTACTGAAGATCAGGGCAGAACAGCCAAGAGTGATTCTGATAGCTCCAGACTGGCCAAGGCAGCACTGGTACCCACTGTTGAGGAGCATGACACAGACGAAACCGTGGCCTTTCCCCCTATGGCCACTTCTTCTGACGCAGAACAATTTCAAGACCCTGCATCCCAACTTGAAAACATTGCAGCTAACTGCCTGGAAAATACCATAATCCCTCCTCAGAATAGCTTATCACAGAGAGTAAAGGACATTATTATGGAAGCTCGCCGGCCTTCCACAAGGAAGGCATACTCAGCAAAATGGAAAAGATTTCTCATTTGGAACACAACAAAAGGCTTAGATGTGACAGTGGTGAGCATGGCACATATTCTGGAATACTTAGCAGAATTGTTCCACATTGGCCTGTCCTATTCTTCCATTAAGATACATGCCTCAGCAATTTCAGCAGAATACAATGTTGATCCACCTATTTTCTCACATCCTCTCCTCAGACAATTTCTGAGAGGAATCAAAAACATCAATCCTCCAAGGAAACCTCCTTTACCTACTTGGGATCTCAACTTTGTGCTGGAGAAACTAACACTTCCTCCCTTTGAACAAGCAGCATCGGCGGATCTACAGTTTCTGTCTTGGAAAACTGCATTCCTTCTGGCCATAACTTCAGCAAGAAGAGTATCTGAGTTGCAAGAAGAGTATCTGAGTTACAAGCTTTAATGGCAGTGCAGCCATTTCTTATTTTCCATCAGGACAGAGTTTCATTAAGAACCAATCCTACTTTTATGCCAAAGGTGGTATCTAGGGTATCCTTGAACCAAGCTATTCACTTGCCTACATTCTTCCCAAATCCACAAAATAAAGGGGAAAAGCTTCTACACACTCTGGATATACACAGACAATTACGCTACTATTTGGACAGAACTAAAAGTTACAGAAAGACTGACCAACTGTTCGTAGCATATGCTGCTGGGGCACAAGGAAAAGCAATTTTCAAACAGACAATTTCAAAATGGATAGGAAATTGCATTCGATTTTGTTACTCCTTTCATGGAAAGACGGTTCCTGCAAACATTAGGCCTCATTCCACGAGAGCCACAGCCACCACTACAGCCTTCCTAAGAGGGGTGGCTACCAAGGACATTTTAGAAGCTGCTACATGGAGCTCCGTGCATACATTTGCCAAACATTACAATTTACCTTTATACTCCAGATCCAGAGCAGGTTTTGCTACAGCAGTCCTGCAGGGTATCTTAACTACACCATCCATTTCTTAGTGCCTCCACCCCCAGATTGGCTATGGTATTCTACCCATATGTTATGACTGCAGATGCATCCTTGAAGGACATAGTACAGTTTTGTACCTACCATAAATGTAGATGTCTGATAGGTATGCATCTGCAGTCAGGTTTACCCTCCCTCCTTCCCCTCTGTGGTATTCCTAGGGTGCTTACCCTTCTATTAGCTAGCTGGGGGATGTATTATGGTGTATTTGTTTGTATATATGTGTATATATTTTTGGAAATGTTTGGAATTTATTGCATTCCTCCAAATTTAGCCTTCCTAGAGGGCACCTGGCATCTGGGGCAAGAAACACTGAGGAAAATGGCGTCGGCTGATGCTTTTATACCCCAGACGCTCTGACGTCGGGGAAAGTGCGACATCAGCCGAGGCCAGACCCAGACTTTGGAATCCGGCCGACTGAAGGGCTGCCTGAGGCAGGACAACCCATATGTTATGACTGCAGATGCATACCTATCGGACATCTACATTTATGGTAGGTACAAAACTGTACTTTCTCTCTGCTGGAGTGAGACCCCTGACTGCCCCCTCGGACTCCACCCAGACCCCCTCGGCTCTTGCTACAGTCCCAATCATTTTAACAGAAGGACAGCCCGTGCTCAAGGAGCCCCAGACAGTTCCCCCTGAGGAACAAGTGGCTTGCGAGTTCCCCCCGGAGAGCCCCACCGGAGAGGTGCCTCGCAAGCTTACGTGCAAGAGGAAGCACGTGGACTCCCCCGAGTCCCTCACTGAAGATACAGACTTGGGTGATGGAGAAGGTTCCCCTACGTCACCTCCCTAGGATGTCTCCTTTGGAGACGTCATGGAAATCCTGCACCAACAGGGAGGTTGGTCTGCCCCCAAACCTTCTGATGAGTCCGTGTTCCTGGAGGCTTTTGGCACGGGCCCATCTACTTCCTTTAGTGTCCCCTTCCGCAGATCCTTTGGTGGATCTGGTCACCTCACAGGCATGGAAGGAGCTGGACACCATGGAACCAATTCCAAAAAGACCTAACAAAATCTTAAGCCCCCCCCATAGACAGCCAGCATGGAACAAGGGCTCCCCCATAGACGCTGTGGTGGTAGCAGCAGTCACAAAGAAGGAACTTGCCCAGGAGAGTTCCTCGGTTCACCCTCCTGACTGAGAGTCGCAGATGATTGACTGCCTAGGGAAGCGGGTTTACGCTTCAGCTACCTTTTCAATTATGATGCTGAACTACCTGGCCCATGTCACCAGACTACAGCACGACCTGGTAGAGGAGCTGGAGGAGTCTCCCCTAAGACCATGTCGCAGGAGGACAGGGCCTCATTCTCCGCAAGGATGGCCACTTTAAAAGCAGTCTCCAATACGTCCATGCAACTCCTTTCACATGCTACGGAAGGAGTGGCTAGAGCGGCTGGATCTGGCGTGTCCATGGGGCGCAACACCTGGCTCAGGTTATGTCAATTTTCGGAACCCTTCAAGGGGTCCTTTGCCACTGCCCCTTATGACAGCTCTATTCTCTTTAGTAAGACCATCAAAGAGACATTAGTCCAGAGTGAGAAGGATGGGAAGACACTGTCTGCCATTGGGATCCGCTTCTTGAACCCTCAAAGGTTCTTTTCCCAGAACCAGAGAGGGCAAAAGAAGATGTGGTTCCGGAAGTCACAGTATTCCCGGGATACTCAGGGCTTTTCTTCCCCCAGTGGCAGAGGGGGACAGAATGGATGCCAGCCCAGAGGCAGAGGGGATCCAAGGAATTTTGGGTCTTTGAGAACCTTTTTCGGACAGACCCGTGCAGCAACCCTGAGGGGTGGGCCCGACTGCTGTACTCTGGAGGCAGTCAGGGGAATATTGTCCTTGCACCTAGTGGTATGGGAGTCCATAACATGAGACCACTGGGTGCTTCAGATCATATCCAGAGGATACTCTATCCCCTTTGTGGGTTTCCCCATATCTCCCAGACACCTCCCAGATGTACCACCCATGCAAAAGGAGACAGCAGCACAGGAAGTTTCCAGGCCGCTAGAAAAATGAGCCATCGAAATTTTCCCCCCAGATCAGTCCATATCGGGCTTCTACTCCAGATTCTTTTTGGTGCCAAAGAAAATGGGAGAGTTAAGACCCATTCTGGACCTTTCTACCCTGAACCTGTCAGTTGCCAAAGAGAAGATGTTCTTCGTTTTTCACTGTTGCAGTCATTACATTTGGGTTATCTGCTTGCAGGTAGCCCTCAGTCGGCCTGATTAACAAAGTCTTGGGTCCTGAGTCGGTTGCTGTCCCTTCTTCCATGATGTCAGGTCGTCAGAGGTATAAAACATGCAGCCGATGCCATTACATCAGTCTTTCTTGCGGTGTGGTGCCCGAAGCAGAAGCAGTTCGCAAGTGCCGGTCAGCCGACTCCTGAAATTTTCATTTTCAAGTTTCAGAACTGAAGTCTTCAACTAAAGCTAAGTACCCCGTTCGGGGAACTTTTTCTTCCTCCTTACCGATGTCAGTAAAAGTTAATAATTGCATTACTTGTGGAAAGCAAATACCTCATAAAGATTTTCATTCATACTGTATTCCTTGCCTAGGCCCTGACCACGACGTACCTTGCTGTCGGTTTTGTGCTTTATTTAATCAGTGCACTGTCTGTCGTCGATATATTTTCACCTCTAAATATTTTGGTTCTCGGTTTAATTATCCAAAAATGTCATCGGTTAGACATCCGATTACTGGGTTTCCGAAAAAACGCAAAGATAAAGACAGAGACAGGCCGCCGAGGTCCAAAACTGTCAACAACGCTTATCCTAAACCAGTTGCCAGTTCGCTGGTACTCAGTGAGACGCTTTCGCAGCCCCTGATACCCACTACTTCTGATTTGCAGGCCTGTACTGAGACCTCTTCAGAGTCCAGTATGCCACAAGATGCTTCAACTATGGAACCCGAGGATGTCTCTACCTTGGATGGGTCCAGAGCTGCTGTGCAGGCACCGGCTTCTGAGGGTGTATTCAGGCCTACGGATTTGCATATTAAACCAAGGCCTCCGTCTTTATTTAGGCCTAAATCTCAATCCATGCCTAAAAAACCGATGCCCAGGCCACATGCTCAGGCCTCTATGCCTAAAAAACAAATAAGAATGGCTGAAGATCTGAAAACTTTAATCAGGGGTAGCCAACCCTCCCCCCTTCAAAAAACAAATAAGAATGGCTGAAGATCTGAAAACTTTAATCAGGGGTAGCCAACCTTCCCCCCTTCTAAGAGGCCTAGGACTGAAGTTGATTATGAATCTTCTGATCAGGATTCTGTTTTTTCTGATTCTTCTGATGATCTGGATTTGCCCTTATCTACTTATGAAGATTCTGATGCAGAGGACTGCATTCCCTCTGCTTCCCCTCCTGAGGATTTTTCTTTTGGGGAAACCTTACATACTCTAAGGGAGCATTTCCACTGAGAAAGCCAGGATTTTTCCAATTCAAAAAAGAGGCTTAGGGATTTCCTTCTCCTACCTCAGCATAGGCCTTTAGCTATTCCTCCTGTACTAGGCATTGTTGATGCTTTTTCGGATTCTAGTTTGGCCACTGATTCCCTGCCTCCTGCTCCCAGAAAACCTGACAGATACTACAGGGTCCCCGAGTCCCACAAGTTCCTTTTTAAAAATCCTATTGCAGATCCAGAGACTACTTCACAGGGGCCCAAGGGCATTAAGGCTTCTACTGCTAAAAATCCTACCCCTTCTGATAGAGACTTCAGGGCTCTGGATAGATGGGGTAAGAAGGTTTACACTTCTGCAGCCTTGGCCATTATGGCTTTAAACTGCCATTTTCATATGTTAAAGTATCAGCAACATGTTATTGGACTGCTTAAACAGAAAATTATGTTGATTCCTCACTGTGTGGAAAATAAAGAATTACAGGATTTAATGCATTATGCTAAACAAGTTGGAAAACATACTTTGCAATGTGGTTTTGATTCATTAGAGGCCTCTTGCAGGGCTGCTGTTACTGGGTCTGTGCTCAGAAGTCATGCTTGGCTTAAGGTGCAATCTTTGCCTGATCATGTTAAAGCTAAATTGTTGGATGCTCCTTTAAATAAGGACCACCTGATTAGCAACAATGCTGAGGAAGTTCTTAAAAAGATGGAAGATAAAGCTAAATCTATGCAAACTATTAAAGATTTTACAAGTTCCGCCTCCTAGATTTAGTAGGCACTGGCCCTCTAAGAATTGGTCCTTTCCAGCCCCTTCCAGGTCTTTTCAAGCCAAACCCAGACACAGCAAAACCCCCAGGTTTCAGTCCTAGGGGACACAGAACTAAGCAGTGGGGGGCCTCCTCTTCCAAATCTGGGAATAATAAGACCCCCCCTGTCTCAATGACTTCCTTTTAAAATTTCCAAGCACTTATCAACTGACTGCCCCATTGGGGGGGGGGGGGTTGCTCTTCATGAAGAGAATTGTGAACTCATTACCCAGGACAAATGGGTTTTAAATAAATGGTCCCAGGGATACAGATTTCACTTCCACACGTTGCCAACACCAAGCGGGTGGACGGACCAACCCCCAAATCAGTGGGCAGAGGCCCAAAAACAAGTACTTTCTCTCTTAAGCATGGGGGCTATTCAACTGGTACCAGAAGAGGAAAAGGGACAAAGTTTCTACTCAAGACTTTTCCTATCCTGGACCTGTCTACCCTAAACACCTTTTTGGAGATTCCAAAATTCAAGATGCTAACTCTTCACCAATTACATCCTATGCTAGGCAAAGATGCCTGGTTGGCAAAACTAGATTTAAACGAAGCATACCTGCACATCCCAATCAGGGAATCTTGCAGAAGATACGTATGCTTCAAAGCAGGCTACACGTACTATCAGTTCACTGCACTGCCCTTTGGCTTATCTACTGCACCTAGGGTATTCACAAAGTGCATAGCTCCAGTCATTACATTTTGCAGGCAAAGAAATATTCAAATATACCCATACCTGGATGATTGTCTAATTCAGGCAGAAAGCCAGGACAAACTTTGGAATCATCTGGCCTTTATATAAAGGGTTCTCACTTGTCTGGGGTACACTATAAACAAAAAGAAATCACACCTGGTACCCTGTCAACAAATTATATTCCTGGGAACAAGCTTGAATACAACTTCCCAGATGGCTTACCTCATGCCAGAGAAACAAATTCATTTGACAACCTACTTCAAACAAGTGGCCACAAAAACCCTGCTATCTGCAAGACAAATATTGCAAGCCTTGGGGTTCATGGCCTCCTGCATTCTTCTAATTCCATATGCAAGACTGCATATGAGGAAACTACAGTGGTATCTAAAAAGCCTATGGTGTCAACATTCTTAGGATCTAGAGGCAATGATTCCTATCATACCTTGCCTACGCCTAGAGTTCCTTTGGTGGGCAGAGGCCTGCTACCAAAACAAGGGCCTACCTTTCACACCACCCCCTGCCGCCCAAACCCCAACAACAGACACATCGGGCTATGCATGGGGGGCTCACCTGGCAGGGAAGTGCATTAAGGGCAAATGCAACCCAAGTCAAATGCACCTGCATTATCAATCAAAAAGAAATGTTAGCTGTACAGAATGCTCTGACAGCCTTCAAGGACCACATTCTTCCAGGACAACTAATGATAAAGACGGACAACACCACTGTTATGTGGTACATAAACAAGCAGGGGGGTACACATTCTTACCCCCTCTACAGACTAGCCATGGCATTGTGGAACACAGCCTTGAGCTACCAAGTGCACCTACAAGCTCAATTCCTGCCAGGAAAATTAAATACACTGGCAGATGGACTAAGCAGAAACCTCATGGACCCACACAAGTGGAAACTGGAACCAAGGATTTTCAACATGTTGACAAGCGAATGGGGGAGCCCAGATATAGACCTGTTTGCCTCTCCCCAGAACTACCAATTGGACAAATTTTGCATAAGGACTCCCCACAAACAAGCCTGGAAAGTGGATGCTTTGTCCTTCAGCTGGAAAAACCTATCAATCTATGCCTTCCCCCCCTCTGCCTCTGCTCTCCAAAGTACTACTAAAAATCAAACAGTACAAACCAAGGATGATTTTGATTGCTCCAGACTGGCCGTGCCAACAATGGTACCCCCTTCTGCGCAGTGTGTCACGGTCATCTACATGGCACCTGCCTCAGACTCCTTCCCTCCTGTCTCAGCAGGAGAACCATATTCTGCTCCCTCAGCTTCTAACACTGAACCTTGCAGCCTGGCTAATTACTTAAGCTCTCCTTTACCATCCCTCAGCAAACCTGTGATGGATATCATTTTAGAGGCAAGGAGGCCTAGTACTAGAAAATCTTATGCTGAAAAATGGAAAAGATTATGTGCCTGGAACCAATCTCAAGGGATGAGCACAGCAGCGCCCAATTTACCTCAGATTTTACAATACTTAACTGAGATGCTTCACAAGGGCCTGTCTTTTTCCTCCATTAAAATCCATGCCTCAGCCATTTCAGCTCATTGTAACACAGAACCTCCCCTCTTCTCTCATCCGCTGCTCAAGCAATTCCTCAGAGGGGCCCAAAAATTGAGACCACCTAGGAGAGCTCCAACCCCAGCCTGAGACCTTAACTTTGTCTTGGAGAAACTCACTCTACCTCCTTTTGAGCCAGCTGCTACTGCAGACTTAAAATTTCTTTCTTGGAAAGCAGCTTTCCTTTTAGCAATCACTTCAGCTAGAATGGTATCTGAATTACAGGCCCTTATGGCAGTGGAGCCTTTCATTATCTTTCATGCGGACAGGGTGTCTCTCAGAACCAATCCATCCTTCATGCCCAAGGTGGTATCCAGTGTGGCTCTTACAGTCCATTCATTTGCCAACCTTCTTTCCCAATCCACAGAATAAAGGGGAACGGATACTGCATTCCTTAGATGTGCACAGACAACTTAGATTCTACTTGGACAGGACTAAACCTAAAAGGAAATATGTAAAAATGCTGGTGGCATTTGCTGCAGGGACAGAAGGGAAGGCTATTTCAAAGCAAACCATTTCTAAATGGATAAGCCATTGCATTCATTTCTGCTATAAGCACCATGGAAAACCTATCCCCCAGGGGATCAGACCTCACTCCACCATGGCTGCATCTACCTCTACAGCCTTTCTCAGAGGCGTCCGTACCAGGGACATCCTAGAAGCTGCTACCTGGAGTTCTGTACATATTTTCACCAAGCATTATCATTTGCCAATTTTCTCTAAATCCAGAGCTGGCTTTGCCACTGCAGTCTTGCAGGGCCTTATAGCTGGCCCTACTGCTATCTAAATTCCTCCACCCAGCCATAGCTTTGGGAATCTACCCAAATGTAATGACTGCAACAGTGAAACACGAATAACATAGTACAGTTGTGTACACTTACCATAAATGTAGATGTTCGAGTGTATTCACTGTTGCAGTCCTGGTTACCCTCCCTCCCACCCCCTAACCTCTTTTGGCTATACCTCTACTTTCCTTTACTATGCTTAAAAGCCTTTTTGGTGTATTTGCTTTTTTGTTGGAGGTATATCTTTGTGCTTTTATATTTAATTGCTTCCCATTAGGGGGGCACCTGACATCTGGGGCAAGAAAAACATGCAATGGCATCGGCTGCATGGTTTATTCCCCTGATGACCTGACGTCATGGAAAAAGGGACAGCAACCGCCGCAGGACCCAAGACTTTGTTAATCAGGCTGACTGAGGGCTACCTGCAAGCAGATAACCCAAATGTAATGACTGCAACAGTGAATACACTCGGACATCTACATTTATGGTAAGTGTACACAACTGTACTTTCCGGATGGTCACATTACAGTCCATCATGCCGTACCTGCAAGAGAGCGACTAGGATGTGCTTGCTAGACCTCCAGGATGCTTACTATCACACAAAAATGCACAGAAGCTCTAGAAGATTTCTCCGCTTCTGGCTAGGAGTCAATCATTACTAATTTTGAGCCCTACCCTTTGGTCTCACCACAGCCCCCAGGGTGTTTACCAAAGTGATGGCGGTGGTAGTGGCTCACCTGAGGCTTCAGGGGATTCAGGTCTATCTGTACCTGGACGATTGGCTCCTCACTGCTCCCATAATGCATCTATTCTCCCAAACCAAGGATTATTTCCTGACTCTTGCCCTGCGTTTGAGGATTACAATCAACGCATCCAAATCTCTCCTAGATCCTGTACAGGTGATAGACTACATTGGTGCCAGGATAGATACTCTTCAGTGCAAAATCTTCCTGACCTCGGAGAGAGTACAAAACCTGAGGATGCATGTCTCCCTGATCTACCAATCTCATCTCCCAATGGTGGAATCAGTGTTGAGGGCCTTAGTCTCGATGGCGGTGACCATAACTCTTCTTCTGTGTGCCCGGTTACACATGAGAATTTTACAGTGGACTCTAGCTGTAGAATGGTCCTTATTGGAACTGCCATTGGCATATCCAGTTCAACTCAGTCGAATCTGTCAGTCCCTCATATGGTAGATGTGTTCTCTGGACATTTTGGAGGGACGACCCTTTGTTCCAGCCTAGGCCCAAGCCACAGTGTTCACGGACGCCTCCCAACTCGAGTTGGGGGGGGCATTGTTCGGGCAGGACAGTCCAAGGCCTGTGATCCCTTATAGAGATCAGCTTGCACATAAATGTCCTAGACATGAGGGCGGTCCTTCTAGCGTTGCAGGTCCATTATGCCTTTCTTCCTCTGGGAACGATTGCAATTCAGTCAGACAACATGTCAGTGGTCTGGTATATCGTTAAACAGGGAGGGACCAGATCTTACCCCCTTTGTCGCAAGGCCATGAGAGTGTGGGAATGGGCGATCTCCACCAGTCGCTTTCTCATCGTAATGCACATTCCGGGACAGTCCAACATCCTAGCGGACAGGCTAAGTCGGACCATTCTGATGAATTACGAGTGGTCTCTGAATCTTTCAGTAGCAAAACAGATCTTCTGTGAGTGGGGTCAACCTTGCTGCAATCTCTTCGCATCACCTTCCAATGCGAAGTGCAGTGAGTTTTTCGCTCTGAACCCCCTGCTGGGGGAGTTCCCCAGAGATGCTCTAGTTCATGCTTGGCCTCCCGGAGTTCTGTATACTTACCCACCAGTACCGTTTATTCCGAGGTTTCTACCGAAAGCTCATCGACTGGGGAGCAAAGTGATCCTCATTGCCCCATTTTGGCCTCGCCAGGTATGGTTTCCCTTCCTTTGGTCTCACCTTCTGGCTCCACCTTGGATCCTGGATCCCATTCAGGATCTAATTTCACACCCTTCGGGGGTGCTTCATCCGAATCTGGACAGTTTGAAGCTCACAGCTTGGCTGCTGTAGTTCCCATGATTGCTAGGACTCCTGGACTTATCCTCCTCAGTTCGATCTATTTTGGTGGCTGCTCCTAAGTCTTCAACCAGGAAGGTTCATCGTAGCAAGTGGAAACGTTTTTCCTTTTGGGCCTCTCAAAGGAGTTTAGACCCTTTCCATGGCTCCTATTTCCGCCATTCTTGATTTTCTAGCTGATATTTTTCGACACGGAGCTAGTTCTTCTACTGTCAAGTTTCAGTTGGCTGCCATCTCTCATTTTCATGTCGGCGAGAATTCTGCCTCTTTAGCCTCTTCCAGACTGTGTAAAGCCTTTATTAAAGGCACCTTTTTGTTACGCACCCCAGTCAAAGATCCTGCCCCCCTGTGGGACCTTACTATGGTTATTCAAGCTTTCGTCGCTCCGCCTTTCAAGCCTGCTACAACAGCAGATCTGAAATATTTATCTTGGAAAACAGCTTTTCTGGTGGCTATTACCTCTGCCAAAAGGGTTTCAGAATTACAGGCCTTGTCCATCAAAGTTCCTTACATGATTTTTCACAAAGATAGGGTTTCCTTTTGAACCAGTCCATCTTTTCTTCCTAAGGTGGCATCATCAGTCAGTATCAATCAGACCATCAATTTGCGTGTGTTTTTTTTTTAATTTTTCTAACAAGATGGAATGCAAACTCCACCTGTTGGATGTTCATAGACAGTTATGATTCTGTTTACACAGGACTAAAAAATTCGGTAAATCTGATCAAGTGTTTGTATCTTTCTATAAACACTTTTTGGGGAACCTATCTATAAGGTCACTATTGCTAGATGGATTTCTTCATGCATCCTTCAGGTCTATAAGGACCAGAAGCATATCGCCTCCAGGACAGGTGAAAGCTCATTCCACTAGGTCCATGGCTACGTCTACAGCCTTTTGGTCTAGAGTGTCTTTGGATGATATTTGTTCTGCAGCTACTTTGGTCCTCATCTCATACATTTATTTCTCATTACAAATTGGATTTGATTTCCAGAAGGAGAGCATCCTTTGGTTCTGCGGTGCTCCGGAATATCCTTCCATGAGGGCCTTCCAGGAGTTTAGTAGCTGGGGACTCTGTCCCACAGGTTGAAGACCAAATGAAGTAAACTACTTCAGATAAAGAAGTTAAGCACTCACCATAACCTTCCATCTGAATAGTTCTACTTCATTTGTCTACAACTGTCCCTCCTGCCTTCCTCTAGACCTTGGCATATAAACAGCCTACAGGCTGCAGTTATAGGTCACAAGTATTTTTTCAGGTCGGGTTATCCATATAAGGTTCAGCAAACTCGATCTGGGGATAGAAGGTAGTGGAGGTGTATTATGGGTAAAGGGAGGAGCTTGGAGCAGATGCTAGTAAAGTTGCCGGCTCGGATCTGATACAGATCTGTATTCCCCACAGGTTGAAGACAAATGAAGTAGAACTACTCAGATGGAACGTTATGGTGAGTGCATAACTTCTTTTTATGAGCATTGTGATTGAGATTGTGTCTAAGGAAAAACAAGAGGTTTTACTTGAAAGGTGCTGCTAGCCTTCATATTGTTCACTGTTGCAGTGGTGATAACATGGGAGTTGTGCCTTAGAAGACCTATGTGTGACGTGAGACTTCCAGAGCTTTTCACCTTTCTTCCTTCTAGTCGGGTGGACACCTTCCTGTCTGGATGTCAGTAATTCAGCATTTCTGTGGTGTGTAAGAGGGTATCCATCTTTGTTATCTTTACTTTCTTGTTGTACATAATTCTGTACTGAAAAGTAAGTCAAGCTAAATGCAAAGTAGCAGCATAGTAGTGTTCAGAAAAAAGCTGCTCCTGCCTAATATGTTAGAAATGCTACTCCTCTTCAGACAGATACAGTCATAACAGACCTTGGTACTTGAATGGACAACTCTATTTCACTTGATCAGCATATTTCCTTGTGTCCCCTACCCCTTTAATTTTCAAGAGAGTATCTTCAAGATGCAAAGAAGTCAGTGTACTATCAGCTCTTCCCTTGTCAGACCCATCATCAAATACAGGTCTCCTTTAGAGTGCAAATCCAAGCATATAGCTTAATTGGAAAGACCCTAGTAACATTTAACCACAAAAATTAAACTTCTTAAATCCTTCAGTTATCCCACTAGATTAGCACAATTCCTTATATTCACTAGTCTGCCAGCCGTTCTGACATGACTTGTGTCTTGATATTTGAGCAATGAAAGACCCAATCCTATTTGACCTCCTCCTCCACAAAGCTAGAAGTTCTACAAATATCTGTGCCAGCGACCTAAATCTACACAAAATGTTAACAAGACTTACTAGAGGGATGTGTTACCACTGCAGGTCAAGCACATTGTTACCTAGTCTACCTTTAAGGCTAGTCCTGACAACTGGATGGGTAAACACAAATTTATAGCAGGGTTAACATGCACGGCCCTACTTGATTTGGGAGGTGAGTGCTATTAAGAGCTTGTGAAGGGCATCAAGAGAGTCTGTGTGCCTACTTAAAGGCATATAAGTCCAGGCATCTTATGGTTCCTGTGATTGCTTGCCAAGTACTCTTCCTATTTTCCTTTGGAAAAGTTTATTGGTCTATTTCAGTACTAAGTGTCATTATTCAGTTGATCCAGCCTGGCTTCCAGAATACAGATAAGTACTCTTTTTGGGAGGGGGGTTGTTATTTTATACTGGATGTTGATTTTTTTTTTCCAGTTAAGAAGTTGTCAGACATCAGGGAGAAATGTCATTTTGTAAAGTTAATAACTAAATTATTTGAAAGAAGCAAATCTAGTACAAAGACTTCCATAGTCAGTGTTTGTTCTGTTTAAGGATAGAGCAAGACATGACCTCCTGTGTGCATTGTCCTAGTTTTGACCTGAATACCAAGAAGTAGAGAGCCACATCTCTCCGGGACTTTCTGAAAAAGCTGCGTTTGTCCTGGGCTACCATGATGTCAGCCAAGTTGTCTATGGGTGACCAGCTAAAAACATAGAAAGAGAAATGCCCGAGAGA
Organism: Protopterus annectens; assembly: GCF_019279795.1. NCBI lineage: Eukaryota > Metazoa > Chordata > Ceratodontiformes > Protopteridae > Protopterus > Protopterus annectens. Next base: position 428,160,107 of record NC_056738.1, on the reverse strand, counting down.
GAGGGGGGGGGGAGCTTGGGAGTCCCAACCATGTATATCCCGAGTCTAAAGGCCACCCTGGGCTTGAGGTCATGTGGTCCAGTGAGGAACTTTACAGCCCCTGATTCTGCTGCCTACTTGGACCGAAGCTTCTGGTAATTCTTCTCAGGAGGACACATTGTTCTCAGATGATGACACATCATACTAAGCTGAACCACTGCAGCAGTCAGTGGATCCAGACATGTACACGTGTGTGGTTCGAACACCCATAATTTGATAACCATTGGCAAATGAATTATTCGATCACTTCTTGCATGCAAGGATATCTGCAGCTCAAAAACTGAAATTACTGGAGCCATCCTGAGGCAGGAGACCTCAAAAGCAGCCCTCAGTCTTATTCCACCTAAAACTTCTATTATGGAGCTTAAAAAACTGGGAGAAATAATTAGCTTTCAGCAGAGAATATTATTACTCCTAGATGGGGACTGGAATTTGATTTGCAACATTGAGGATGTATCTGGAGGGCCTGGAAGTGAAAATATCACAAAAGAGGTTAGAAGTCTAAAGGAATGTATGAGAATATTTGTCATGGAAGATGTGAATTCAGTAGTGTAAACTCAGAGAGAATTTGCATATTATTCCACAAGATACAATAAACTAAACAAAAGTTATATTTTGCAGGAACATGTGAATTTAACTGAGAACTTTGACACACATCCAATAAGTATTTCAGATCAGACGCCAATAATTAGATAAAAATGGATGGTAATGAAGTAAATATGAGACACTGGAGCTTCCCCACCTATCTGTTAAAAAGAGGAATTTAAAGAATGGGTAGTGGAAATTATTTGGTAGTTATTAGGGAAGATGGAAAGTACTCCAGACATTATAGCTAGTGAATGAGATAAAATGGAAGTGGAGTTGAGGGGACTTCCAAGATGGCTGCACATTGAGTAGCAGTTTAATTCTAGCTCTCCCAGTGTGAAAACAGAAACTCATCAGAGAAAGATTTCTGTGTAAATTTCAGTAACTGGCTAGTAATTGCACTGCCTGGATGCCAGCAAAAAAGAAATACAGAGGACCTGAAAGAAAATCCGTTACAAAAGTTGAGGATAAAACACTGTCTAGAAAGAGTACTCCAGCTGTTCAGCAAAAAGCAGTGCAAGCTCCAGACATGATGTCCAGTAAGCTAGAGGAAAGTATAAGACAACTGCACACAGACCTGATTAAAATAAACAAAACACTGATGGAGTATATCATCTCAAATAACAAAAGGCTGGAATGAATAGAAGAAGCTTGAAACAGATATTCGGATGAGGTATTAAAACTGCAAAAAAATCAAAGGTTAAAATGAAGAAAATGCTGTCTTGAATATGAGATTGCTCAAGAAAAGATGTTTCAAAAAATAATAGAATTTGAGAACAGAGCATGTAGGGAAAAAAAAACTATGATTTTCTGCTGTACCAGAGAAGTTGGAAGGGAACATAATGTATTAATTTTATGAAAGTACAAATATGCAACTGGAGTAATATTCCACAGCTGCTGCTGTTGTTAATTGAAAGGGCACACTGTGTGTATGCTCCAAACGTGGCTATGAGAAAGCAACCTAGACCTTCAATAGTAAAGATGCAATCCTACCAGCAGAAGGAGTTGATTCTGACAAAACTGGCAGGCCGACAAAGTACTAAAAAGTGGGAGACAATGCAGTATTTGTGGAGAAGGATTACTTGGTGTACATCAGGCAGAAGAGGACTGAATTTATTCCACTATTAAGCATGCAACCTATGGTGAGAGATCTGGGCACTCAGGTTGATAACCTCATATTCGACCATCATGTAGCGGCAGTGGTCAGAAAAGCCTTTTACTTTGTTCATCTCATAAGTAAAGGGATTGCATTCAGAAAAAAAAGGAGGTTATCACCTCTCTGTACTTCTCCTGCATTAGACTGATAATTGAGTATAATTCCCAGTTTGGTATGTACCTCTCCAAACGTCTGCACCAACTAGAAAGGCCACTGAAATACCAACACCTGTCCTATGCAGACATGCTAAAATCACTGTCACTCTACTCTGTATAGTACAGATTGCTCAGGGATGATCTGTGTCTCGCCTACAAGGCAATCTCAGACCCTGCCATACTAGAGATGCTCCATATCTGTAAGTCTACCTCCTCACACACTACGCACTCAAAAGGCCTGAATCTAATATGCGACATCAACAAAACCTGCTGGAGAGGTTTGTCTCCCAGTGGCTGCCCCGTCTCTGGAATAGACCTCCCATACATGTCAAACAGAGCACCTTGCTGACCCTCTTCAAACACAACCTTGATGAGTGGATGGGAAACCACAGATTTGTCCCAGGGGTTCCACCTGTGCCCCTCATTGACAGGGGTGACAAGTGCTGACTGAGGTTTCTTTTTGGGGATAATCTCTTGGCTAGGCTTGTTAGGGCCCCAGGGCCATTAACCTAGTAACCTCCTTTGATCCTATGTCGAGAAGCAGGCATGAGATTCAAACTGCTGTACCCAGCTATCTTCAAAATATTCTTTCCTGGAGGGACAAAATCATTTCTTGGTGCAGTACATGCTAATGAGGAAATACAAACGTTTGTCCAACAAAAAATGAGCAGTAAAACAGAAGAAGAGAAGCTCTGCCGGTGAAACTTTTTCCACTATTTCAACACATAATGCTTGAGTTGACTAGAAGAATCGAAAGTGCATTGGAAATGAAACAGACAGCATTTGGGAGATGAAGATGAACAGGTATAGAGCTAGTAACCTGGAAATTGATAATTGTGGGATTACAAACCAATAATTATGTTTGTGAAACAACAGAACAGGAAAATTTGGAAATATTGGACTTTTTTGACTTTGTTAAACTTGTAGGAGACTCTAAAACATATGCCATACTTCATGTCATTAATGTTTGGAAAAATACTTGGGAGAGGGAAAGAAAGTAATATATTTATAGTGCATAATTTTCTTTGCATGCTATAAAGTAAAGCTCTGATGATGTCAGTCTTCATGTAATCCTTGACTGTGGGCTCAGTTCCGAGCCTCGGAACTGATGCTGCCATTATTCCAGCTCGCTCCTTCCAAAAATGTTTGAGCCATGCTCTACCCTTAATGCTCCTCACCAAATCACCTCAGATCTCTTTTGCCACTTCGTAGTGCCAGACGCTTTCAACCAGCCTCTCAAGGCTTGGTCTGTATTTAACTGTAAGTTAGTTTTTTTCCATTTCTAGTTCCCTTTAAATGTGTGCATGAGTGATCTATTTTTCTGTCGTCTACCGTTAGCTACTCTAAGGTACCATTGTTGGTACTCGCCCCCTTACCTTCAGGTAATCTCTTTCACCACTGTTGGTAATTCCCCTTCCTTCTCTACTTAAAAAAAAAAAAACTCTTTCTTTTGTTTATTTATAACTTTGTGTCTGTGTATATTTGCGTGAGGAGGCCTTAAATTCTACTGTGGCCAATGAATCCTCTAAATGCACCTTCTGTTTTAAGAGGTGCCAAAAGTGTGAGAGAGAAATGCCAAATTCAGATGGACACACTTTCTGTGTTTATTATCGTGGTGCTGTCCATCTTGAAGAAGATTGCGCCATCTGTCACGTTTTTTTCACCTGACAGAGCATAAAGATAAACTCATTCTCAAAGAACTTCTTAAATCTGATTTTGAAGAGGCTATCTCAGTCCCAAAAACAGAAGCCAACTCTTCCTCTTCCTCATCATCATCAAAACTGAAAAAGCAAACTCGTTTGATTCCGACAGTATTGTCAGAACCAACTTCTAAATTGGCCAAGTCTCCCACGGTGCTGACTGTCTCCTCAACACCAGTGGGAAAGGATAATCTTTCATCGACACCAACGTCTTCAGCTCAGATTTCGGTGCAGACACCTTGAGCTTCGGTATTAGCTGAACTCTGTGTACCGGAGTCACAACTGATTTTCTGAGGACATCTTATTTTCCCTCGGTTGACCCTTTTGCAAACCATCCTCATAATCCAGTTTTGGAGCAACATTCAGTAAGATCTCCTTTGGCCACTAAGAGCCTGTCTGAGTCAGACATTGAGACTGGTCGAACAGCTCCTGATGGTGAGGGGATTGCCACTGTCTTTGGTTCCTTGCCAGGTTGGCTCTGGAACCTTGCCTTCTACGCCCATGCAAATTCCTTCTCCGACTCCAGCCAAGTTTTTGGAGCCCCTGGTACCGACCATCCTGGCGTTGGCTGTTTCGGTGCTGGCCAGAACCCCTTCTCCAGCATTGGTAGTTGCCTTAAGCTCTTCTGGTTTGTCGGAACTGGAGCCCTTCTGGGGTCAGGTCTTCATTGCCAGTTCCAAGGGGCAGGGTTTGACTTTGATTCTTTTGGAGTCCTCCATGCCCCTTGGGGCCTCGGCATATGTAAGCTTGACCCTGGGTTCTGCTTCAGAGGCAGCTTTCTTGGTGCAGGGTGGGTCCATGGTACCGAACGAGTCTATTTTGGTTCCGGGCTCCCATCCCTCTATGGGGGGGGGTTGCCTTTTAAGCTATGGAGAAGGCCTTGTCCATTGTAGACTCTCAGTTTATGCCATCCCTGTTGTGCCAAGTAACTTGTCCATCCTCTCGACCAGAGCTATCTCCAGTCTCTTCCAGGGACAGAGGACACAAAAGCCTCAGGAGCGATCCACCCTGGTGATATCTTCTTCGGATACCTCTCAGGAGCATCCTACTGAAGATGTAACTTCAAAGAAACAGTGGAAACAGTGCAAGAGGAAGCACTTGGACTCCCATGAAGAGTCCTTCACAGAGGATATTGATTTTGATGAAGGGGAAGGTTTCCCCGAGGTCACCCCCTGATGATTACTTCGGGGGCATCCTAGAAATCATGAAACAGAGGGGTGGCTGGACTACCCTTCAGCCTTCCTCAGAGGAATCAGTATACCTAGAGGCTTTTTGTGCCCAGCCCTCTACCTCTTGAATTTCTCCACCCACTTACAATCTTATAAAACTGATCACTGAGCAGGCCTGGAAAATTCCTGAGTCTATTGAGCCAATCCCCAAAAGACCTGACCGGATTCTCTCTGCCCCTAAAAATGAGCAACACTGGGTCAAGTGTATTCCTGTGGATGTCATCAGCCACTAAAAAGGAACTTGCCGAAGAAATTCCTACTGTCCATCCTCCTAATAAGGAGTCTAGAATTGTGTATATGTTTGGGAAGCGAGTATACGCTTCATCAGCCTTCGGTGTCAGGTCCTTGAATTACATCTCGCATTTTACCAGGCTTCAGAGACATCTAATTAAAGAGCTTTCAGATACTCTGTCAGGAGCAGTAGCTGAAGGGGTCCAAAATAAGTTTACTTCTCAGCTTGCCACCCTTGAATCGATTTCCAATTTGTCCATGAGGCTAATTGCTCATGCAGCTGAAGGGACGACAAGAGCAGCAGGTTCAGGCATAGCCATCAGGAGGCACGCCTGGATGCACTTATGTGACTTTGCGAAGCCATTTAAGTTTTCTTTTGTCAGCGCTCCGTTTGATGGAACATCCCTATTTGGCCCCAAGGTTAAAGACACACTAGCCACATGTGAGAAAGATGGGAAGACCCTTTCTGCCATGGGCATACACTTCTCCACTCTTCAACAGCCTTACTCTAAGAACCAGAGAAGTGTGAGGCAGTGGTTCAAAAAGACCCAAGGACCTTTCTATGACTCACATGGCAGTGACTTCCCTGGGACAGAGGGGGAAGTAGTAATGGAAAATGCCATCCAAGAGGCAGAAGTGGCCCAAAGAACCAGGGGTTCAGAGATTGATTCTCTGGCAACTCCTACCAGTGCTCCTGAACGGAAGCCTGATTGCCTTCCTCTGGAGGCAGTCGGGGAAGGATGATCCCTGCACCAACCTGCCTGTCTAGAAATGACGATGGACAAATGGGTGCAGGGGATCATTTCTAGACGTTGCATCATTCCCCTTTCAACAAAACCAAAAAGACTCCCAGATATTCCACCCATTCACAGGGAGGCAGCAGTCTTAAAAATTCAAAAACTTCTCAACAAAAGAGTCATCGAGGCAGTCTCACCAGACCAGAGAGGATTCGGAATTTACTCAAGATTCTTTTCAGTGCCCAAAAAAACAGGGGACTGAACACCCATTTTGGATTTTAGCCAGTTGAATAAATCCATTCAACAAACCAAATTCTGGATGGTTTCGGTACAGTCATTACTTCCATTCTTGGAAAAAGATGACTGGATGTGCTCAATAGATATTCAGGATGTGTATTACCACATAAAAATGGACAAATGCTCCAGAAGATTCTTGCGCTTCTGGTTGGGAGCTGGTCACTATCAGTTCAGGGCACTGCCCTTTTGGTCTCACTACAGCCCCTAGGGTGTTTACCAAATGCATGGCAGTGGTAGCAGCGCATCTCAGACCGCTAGGATTCCAAGTATTTCCATATCTCGACGACTGGCTCCTTATCACTCCCACCAGGTGTCAACTTGTAAAGGCACGAGATTACACCCTTCATCTTTTTGCCACCTTAGGAATCACTATAAACTATGAAAAATCACATCTGGAACCATCACAACAGCTGGAATTCATTGGAGCTTTGCGAGATACAGTCACCGGATTTGCATCATTTCCCTTAGAAAGACTCCAAAGGATCAGATCACAAGTAAACCAGCTCATTCAAAATGAGAAGTAGCAGCAAGATTCATCCTACAGACTCTGGGGTCAGTGGCAGCCTCTATCATTCTAGTTCCCTTGGCCAGATGTCACATGCAAATTCTTCAGTGGCTTCTAGCTTCCCAATAGTCCTTGTTCAATCAACTGATGTCCCATCTGATTTTGATCAACAATCGTTGCAAAGAAGACCTGAGTTAGTGGCTCCATTCCAACAAAATATTGTCCGGCTGTCCCTCTGTCCCTCCTCAGCCCCAAGCCATAGTGACCACGGACATATCCCAGATAGGGTGGGGGCTATTATCTGGGAAAGACAGTCCAAGGCACTTGGTCCTGGATGGAGGCCAACTTGCATATCAGCGTTCTAGAGATGAGGGCTGTGCTCTTAGCATTGCAGTCATTTCCAGATGCCCTCCCCTTTAGAACAATTGCAGTTCAAACAGAAAACATGTCAGTAGTCTGGTATGTCAGCAAACAAGGGGGAACCAGGTTGTACCCTGTTTGTCAAGAAGCTATGAGAGTATGGCAGTAGGTGATTTCCTTCAACCCCTTCTAATGCCAATGCATATTCCGGGGACCTCCAACGTGATTGTGGACAAGTTGAGCAGAGTCATCCCTATGCCTCATGAGTTGTCTCTCAATGCAGTGGTGGCATGGAAGATATTCTGCCACTGGGGCCAACCTTGCTGCAATCTGTTTGCATCTTCTCTGAACAGGTGCAGCTGATGCTTTGCTCTAATAACCACCTATGGGAGTTACCCAGAGACACTTTCCTTCATGATTGGCCCTCCCGGTCTTCTGTACACCTTTCCCCTCGACTCCTCTGATATGTCACTTTCAAAAGAAATCCAACAGGTCGAAGAACGGAATAATCCTCATTGCCCCGTTCTGTCCTCGACAACCTTGGTTTCCCTTCCTTTGGCCTCATCTACTTTAGAAACCTCTGATACTGGACCCAGCTCCAGACCTATTGTCCTACCAAGAGGAAATGGTTCATCTGAATCTTCAGCATCTCAAGCTCGTTGCATGGCTTCTCCAATTCCTATGATTGCCAGGCATTCCTCCCTCACTTCCCTGGTCTGACCCATCATTCTTACCCACCACAAGCCTTCAGTTAGAAAATTTGTTCTATAACAAATGGATAAAATTTGCTAAATGGTCACTTGACTGTAATATTGACCTGTATGCAGCACCTGTAGACAAAGTTTTAGAATTTTTAGCCTTACTCGATCAGTCTGGCTCATCAGCTTCTATTATTCGGGTGCATCTTGCTGTGATGTCTAACTTCCTTATTGGTTTCAACGGTTCATCACTTATACCTCATAAACTTTGTAAAGCCTTTTTGAAAGCAGCCTTAATACTCAGGCCTCCATTTAAAGAACCCTGTGCTTCAGGGGATTTGCATTTGGTACTACAGTCTCTCATTTCTTCCCCTTTAAATCATCAGCAACTTGTGACTTAAAGTTCTTGTCCTGGAAAACCTTGTTTTTGATAGCTATCACTTCAACCAGGAGACTATTGGAAATTCAAGCCTTGTCCTTCAAAGCCCCTATCTGATATTTCATAAGGACAGGGTCTCCTTCAGGATAAATCCTTCCTTTTTGCCAAAGGTTGTTTCAGAGTCAAATGTCAATCAAACTTTATCTCCCAGTCTTTTTTCCTAATTTTTCCAGCAAGGGAAAGTACTACACTTACTGAATGTACACAGGCAATTACATTTCTACCTTCACAGAACAAAGGACATCAGAAAATCTGACCAACTGTTTATTGCCTTTTCTACACTCTCTTTAGGTAATCCAGTATCTAAGGTTACCTTGGCTAAATGGGTTAAGGACTGTATCGCCTTTGCTTAGAGCAAAAAGGGACTTCACCTACCACATCCTATGAAAGCTCATTGAATGAGAGCCATAGCAGCTTCGGTAGATTTTCATGACAGCACTTCTTTAGATGATATTTGTGCAGCAGCTACATGGGCATCTCATCATACCTTTATTACTCATTACAAACTGGACCAGGTTTCTAGGGGATGTGCATCATTTGGCTCAATGGTGCACAGGAATATTCTTCCATGAGACCTCCCAAGATTCAGATAGGTAGGGACTGTGTCCCACCGTCAAGGATTATGTGAAGAATGACAACATTAGGTAAAGAAGGTTATGTCTTACCATAGCGTTCCATCTGTATCGTCAATCTTCACTAATCCTTGACATTCCCTCCCTCCTTCCCCTTACCTTAGAACTCTTGGACCAAATATTCCCAAAGACTGGCTTTATAATAGGGACACAGGTATGGTCTTTTATCTATTACTTCTTGTCTGTCACTATTATAGGCAAACTCGATCTGAGGTAATTTGGTCAGGAGTATTATGGATTGAGCCTAACTCAAGAGTTTTCGGAAGGAGCGAGCTGGAGTAACAGCTGAATCGGTTCCGAGGCTCAGAACCGAGCCCGCAGTCAAGGATTAGTGAAGACAGACAACCCAGATGGAATGTTAATGGTAAGACATAACTTCTTTTTTTCACACTTATTTTTAAGTATAATGGGGATACTAATGTAAACAGGTGCTCTTGTTTTTTTTTTCTTTCTCCCTTCAGGTTTAAGAAATGTAAGCACTGCAGTGTAAAAAAAAAAAAAAAAGAACATTGTCAAGCTTTTTTCTGGCAAATAAAAGAATGCTTAGCAGCAACTTTGTATCTGATCCTGATTTCTCCATGGAGGCAATCTGATAGAGAAATAGCTAGGAGATGAAGTTTTATAAAGCATTCAAGTGGTTTCCCAGCTGGGACAGCTATAAAGATGAGACAAAACCAGACAGCACTTAGTAGACGCACAGGCTGTACCATGCATCTTAGCATGCATAACCTTTCTTTTAGGTTAGCCCACGTCTGTAAATGTGGCTGTCAATTTGAGGTACACATTCCTATTAGTAGGGTAAAACTTCAATACTTGAAACTGCACATAGTTTTGTGTGTTAGTATTAAGTTAATAGGTTTTAGAAGGGTATTGGAGGAGTGTTTATTTTTTTGTTGGAGGGCTTTCAGTAAAAGAGAAAATTATGTAAGATGTGATATAGGCTCAAATGGATATGACAAGAAACAACTGTATAAAGATCAACCTGCCAAACAGTGTTTGCATATAACACAAACACTGGAACTAGATACTTAAAAAAGCTGTTACACATAAAAGGTGGGAATAATAACTTTTTAACACAGTGATGTTTTCTGTAATGTCTTTAAATGTCAATGGTTTCACAGATAAACACAAAAAAGAAAGAGTAGTGAACTATATTAAAAACTGCAGAGTGCAAATAGCTCTGCTACAGGCAACACACTTGATTAGAACTGAAAATGTGAATTTGATAGAGAGGTTTTCAGGATGGTTATTCAGCAGAATACCTAGGACAAAGGATAAGAGGAGTACTTATGTTAATTGCAAGAGAATCTCCAGTAGTGATAGCAGTGGATAAAAAGGTAATAATGGTAGATTTGTAGTACTAAGGGGCTACTGGCAAGGACGGAGGATTACAGTGGCATGTATTTTTGTTCCACCTAAAACTACTATAGTGGAGATTAACAATATTCTGGGAGAAATAATCAGCTTTCAGCAAGGGATATTACTTCTAGGTAGAGACTGGAATTTGATTTGCAGCAGTGAAGATGTGGCTGCAAGCCCAAAATGGAAAATATAACAAATGATGGTAGATTTTTGAATAAATTTATGAACAATAATTTGTCATGGAAGATGTGACTTCGGTACCAAGAGTTTGGAGTGAATTTACATATTACTCCCCAGGATACAAAAACTGGGCTAGGCTATTCAGAGTTTACATTTCATAGGAACGTGTATTTTATTGAAAGTCTTGATATGCACCCAACTATTTTACACCATGTGCCAATAATAACTAAAATAAAACAGGGTAATGAAATAAAAATGAAGCACTGAATCATTCCCACCTTTCTGTTGAAAAGAGAGGAATTTAAGAAATGGGTAGTGGAAATTATTCAGGAGTTATTAGAGAAGATAGAAACTTTTTCTGAAAATATAGCTAGGGAGTGGGATAAAATTAAAGTGGAGTTTAAAAATAGGGTGGAAATAAAAGGGAGATATGGTTAAGAAGTAACAAGAATTATTTAAACTGACTGACAAATAGTAAAGTATTGCAGAATAGGGAGAATCTCACAGAACAAGAAGAGGTGCATCTACAGAATGCTAAATGAAAAATAAGGGATTACCTCGATAATATGCATGAGTTTAAAGAGATTGCTGTTAAGCAACTGTTTTTTGATGATAACTCTAGGGCACAAAAACTTTTAGCACATTGACTCAGGCAACAGATGTAGAAAGGGTTGTCATCAAGTTTAGGGAGTCTACAACATGGAAGATCCTGGAGGTATTAGAAATATTTCGGAAATTCTATGAAAGTCCTTATAAAGCAGAGAAATATGGAAATCAAGAAAAGGTACACATGGAAATGTTTATGGAATAATTAAATATGTCAAGGTTAGAGGTTGATGAGGCTCCATTACTAACAGGGATAGGAAGAGATGAGATAAAAATGGTGATATATAACCAATCCACAAGAAAGTCCCCAGGAATGGATGGTATTCCTGTGGAAGTTTGGAAGCTAGGAGGGAGAAACTGATAAAGATCTGGAAGGTTTTGTTTAACAGTATTTTAAGAGGAGGAGAATCACCAACATCCTGGAAAAAAAACTGTGGTATCTGTAATACCTAAAGAGGGTAAGGACCCCTCAAATCCAGCTTCATAAAGGCCCATTTCAATACTGAAACATAATTATAAAGTGTTATGTCTATAATGGCTAAAATAATGGCAAAAGTGATGCCAAAATTGATAGATATAGACCGGTGTGATTTTGTGGTGGGGAGGCAAACATTTGACAACATTAACAAAACACTGATCCAGAGGGAAGCAGAATGTAAGAAAATACCACTGCTGATGGTGAGTCTTAATGCAGAGAAAGCATTTGACAGGGTAAGCTGGGACTTTATGGCAACCAGGCAATAGAAGCATTTGTATTCCCTGATAAAATTATAAGGTCGATTAGGAGGACATATGGGGGAATCGGAGGTGAAAATTAAAGTTTGTGGCTTCCACCCTGATTAAAAAAAAAAAAAAGTTTCTCCCAAATACTATAATTAGGCTCTTTACAGAATCTTCTAGCCAAAAGGCCCATCTCTTTTCTTCTCTTTTGTGCATACTCTAAATTATAATGCTCTATTTGATTTCTCATCTAACTACTTACCCGCACTACAACCCTATCATAAAATCACATCACCATTTCAACAAAAAATACACCTAAAGATAGAAATATCCCCAGCTGTTTGTAACTCCAAATTCATTGAACAACTTACTCATAATATATAAAAATAAGAAACCCGCAGGCCACAGAGACTCTGACAGGTAAAATAGCCAGTAAACATGCAGTAAAATGCAAAATAGTACAAAAACAGTGGATTAGCGCTTTCATTTATTAAATATAAACTTCAGATATAACCACAGTGTTTGAACTCTATTTAAATAGCAAGTAAAATGTCACATGATTTTAAAAAATCACATGATCACCTGGTTAACCGCGCTCCAGGCAAAGCAAACAATTTAAAGTGACAAAACTCATTTTAAAAAAACAGACAAGACAGATAAAAAAAAAAACCTTTTAAAATGTCTTAAATGAGATTTAAATAATGTTTAAATAAAACTACCTCTGTAAAGCCTTCAGTTTTACTAAACAGGAAATAGAAGTAAAAACATTAGGTCCTGGCCAGCTACCAGCATTTAATTGCAGTTGCCAATACAGTTCACGTTTTTCTAAGTAGTTGCCAGGGACCACGATGCAGATCCATTGGCACCCTCTTTATAACCACAAACTGAAAGATATGTCCAGGAAAGCCGCTAATGTGTCTAGTTATAGCATTGCTTTCTTTTTTGTGCTTAATATCGTTATGTTCCCATGTATAATCTTTAAAACAGTGTTCAGTTTTGCCTATATAGGCTGAACAACAGTCACACAAAGCAGCATAAACACCCTTGGTAAGGCAGTTACACTCTTCTTTCATCTTAAACTCAAAGTCATTAACAGTAAATTGTCACAACAAAGAAAATAAGCACATAGAACAGGTTCCACACTTAGATATCTTTAAAATTCATAAGATTATTTTTCCTCCTCTGAGTGCTAAAATGCTCAAACAAGTACTTAAAATTCTGTCCTTTCCTGAATGTAATGAGGTTTTCCACTCACTTTACCAACAGTCTAGCTGACATCCTTCAAAATAGTTCAATTTTTATAATGAATATCTCTAATCAGGTTACTGTCCAGGTTGTACTGAGTAATAAACAAACTGACCAAAACTGCATCAGTCTTGCAAGCATTGTTGGAAGGGCCAGTACAGGAATTGATGCTATACAAAATTATGCTCTGGTCCATCAACTCCACAGTAGTATCAGGAGTATTGGCAGGTTCCTGAAGGTGGGCATGCTGTAAAATGGCCCCACTCTCTTTTAGTGATCACCTCATACATCAGTGAATCAACAAATCTAACAGGATACTCTTTTGCCAGACACATACGTTTAATGTACTCATATTTCATCCAATAAAAATTCAAAGTCAGAAACCATGCATGCAGCTCTAACAAACTGTCTGTTAACAGCATGCGTATGTATATGTATATATATATATATATATATATATATATATATATATATCAAAAGAAACCCACAAAAAATTTTGATCAGCAGTAAAAAAGATACTTCACGCTGGGCAAACATCAATCCCACCTCCTTGAACACCAAACAACCTAGACATCACCACTGAACAATTCAACAGATATTTCACTGAGAGCATTCTATCACTCATCAAAAACAGTTGCCCCTCTCAGTCAGCTGAATCCACTATAATTGACAACAGCAAAAATATCTTCTCCTTCCATCCCATCCCTACAAACACCATCCTAAAACTACTTAGAATGCTAAAGACAATAGCAATTGCAGCGTCCTTTCTCAAGATGGCAGCTGAAGCAATCGCTTGCCATGTCTCAGTATTAATTAACCACTCCATCTCTGAACAATATGTACCCCAGATTTGGAAAATATCACACATAATCCCCCTACCCAAAGGTGGAAATTCAACTGAACTCTCATATTATAGACCTATTGCCGTCCTATCCCCATTATCAAAAATCCAAGAAAGGTGTATTCACTCACAATTCCTCCAGTATCTCTCAACTAATAGGCTACTAGCCAATTCTCAGCATAGATTTAGACCCAACCGTAGCACCACAGCTGCCCTACTGAGTTTTACCAATACCATTAATCATCACCATAATTAAGGTAAATTAGTTTCATCAGTATTCCTGGATATTTCTAAGGCCTTAGACACGGTAGATCATCGCAAGCTACTGACTACTCTCAGTAAACTACATTTCAGCCGCTCTGCTATTACCTGCTTCCAAAGCTATCTAATAGGGCGCCAACAAGCAGTACAATGGTTACAAGACCTCTCCCCCCTACTGCCAGTCACATTAGGCGTCCCACAAGGCTCCATATTTGGCCCACTTCTTTTCAGTATATTCACCAATTACCTTAATTTAGCCACCTCCCTAGCTTCACTAATCCAATATGCAGATGATTCTACATTAGTATGTGCTTGCCCCTTCCATACAGCAGCTACAAGACATTACCTAAAAATCCTTCACTGCAATTGAAACATGACTGTCCAACTCGCACCTCATGCTAAACCCTAGCAAAACCAAGCTTATGATCTTCCAACCTACTAGACCTTCACACCACCACCCCCAACATTCTTCATCACTTCCAAAATAATTACACTCAAATCCTTATCAAAACTATTAGGAGTGGTAATTGACAATAACATGAGATTTGACCAGCATATATCACAAACAATCAAGAACGTACATAAAAAAACTAGGAACCTTATACAGAAATAAACAATTCCTGTCCAATAGTACTAGAATAGCTTTTGCCAGAACCCATTTCTTATCCACTCTCTGTTATGCCTCTCCTGTACTTATCAACCTTAAGAAAACAGCCCTAGAAAAACTCAAAGTATTCTACAACAAAATATGCAACCAACTCAACAAACCGATCACACCATTGTCTCACACTAAAAGAACTCTTCCTGGTTCGAATTACTCCAGATACTATCTTATAATCAACTGACAACAGCTCATAAAATTCTTCACCAGCCTGATAAAACACCAGTCATCTATAACATAATAGATGTTCATCGTGTTACCCTGCTGCAGTCATCACACTTGGGTTATCCTGCCATCAGGCGGTCCCGCAGTCGGCCTGAGTTCCAAAGTCTTGGTCCGGCGTCGGTTGCTGTCGCTTCTTCCCTGACGTCAGTGTGCCAGGGGTATATAAGAGGCATCCAACGCCATTTTCTTCAGTCTTTCTTGCCGTGCTGTGCCCGAAGAAGCAGTTCACAAGTGCCGGTCGGCCGACACCTGAGATTTTCGATTCAAATTTCAGTCCGAGGTCTTCAATAAAGCTAAGTACCCCGTTGGGGAACCTTTTCTTGCCTCAGTCCAATGTCAGAAAAAGTTAACAATTGCATTTCTTGTGGGAAGGAAATACCTCATAAGGACTTCCATTCTTTTTGTATTCCTTGCCTAGGCCCAGACCACAACGTCACAGGTTGTCGGTTTTGTGCTAGATTTAATAAACAAACTATCAAATGCCGTTTTGACTTCGCACGACATTACTTTGGTAGGAAATTTAATTATATCATGCCGTCGGAGCAGCCGATGACCGGCATGCATAAAAAGCGCAAGGATAAGGACAGGCAGCCTAGGAGCAAGCCAGACTCCGAGGCCTCTGCTGGGCCTGTCGCCAGTTCACCGTTTTTCAGTGAGGAGCCTACGCAGTCCCTGACGACCGCAGAATTGGAACCCCAGACAGCTTCGGATTCTCAAGCGGAGTGTACTAGGCTGTTGCAGCCATCTTCATTAGGCCTTTCTGACACCGGAGCAGAAGGAGATCCCGGTGCAGTAGAAACACCTTTGGTTGCAGAAGGTGTCTTCAGACCGACTACACTCACTATTAAATCTTATGCTAAGCTTAAAACTCCTTTAAAACCAAAAAAAGACTACATCAGTCTCCAGTTCAAGGCCCCATGCCTAAGAAACAGATGCTTAAGATGGCTGAAGGTTTGATTACCCTAATCAGGGGTTCCCATCCCCCTCCAGATAAAAGACCAAGACAAGAGGAGGATTATGCTTCCTCTGACCGGGTTTCTATTTCCTCAGATTCTTCTAAGGAACAGGATTACGCTTTTCCCCCTTATGAAGCCTCTGATGCTGAAGACTCTATTCCCTAAGCATCTCCCCCTGAAGACTACTCCTTTGGGGAGACTTTACATACCATGAGGGAACATTTCCACTGGGAAGGCCAGGACTACTCTGATTCTAATAAAAGGCTCCGAGAGATGTTCATCGTGCATACAGCTGCAGTCATAACAGATGGGTTATCCTGCCGTCAGGCGGGTCCTCGGTCGGCCGAATTCCAAAGTCTAGGTCCGGCGTCGGTTGTCATCGCCTCCTCCCTGATGTCAGTGCGGCAGGGGTATAAAAGAGGCAGCCGACACCATTTTCTTCAGTCTTTCTTGCCGCGCTGTGCCCGAAGCAGAAGTAGTTCGCAAGTGCCGGTCGGCCAGCTCCTGAGATTTACCAAAGTATTTCAGCCGAAGTCTTCTTGCCTCAGACCGATGTCAGACAAAGTTAATAATTGCATTTCATGTGGGAAGCAAATACCGCATAAGGATTTCCACTCTTTCTGTATACCTTGCTTAGGCCCAGACCACGACGTCTCGGCCTGCCGTTTTTGTGCTAGATTCAATAAGTGCACTATTAAGCGTCGGGCGGAGTTCGCCCTTCACTTTTTTGGGAAAAAATGTAATTATATTATGTCGTCGGATACTCCGACTCCAGTTTTGAGCAAAAAAACGTAAAGATAAGGACCGACATACAAGGTCCCCACCACCTACTGAAACCACGCTAAGGCCAACTACCGGTTCTCCGATACTCAGCGAGGCGCCTACGCATCCCCTGAGTACTGATGACAATGCATTACCAGTGTCTTCAGTACCCGAGGTCGCAGGCTCCTCGGCCCCCATTCCTACTACAGATCCCGACGCCACTCCTGGCGGGGAAACTCAGAATTTAGACAGGCCTGCCATTTCTCAAGGGGTCTTCAGGCCTTCCTCCCTCTCTATTAAAGCCTTCACTAAATCTAAAGCAGCCATGAAAACCAAGAAACAGGTTCCTCAGACCCCCTCTCAAGGCGCCATGCCTAAAAAACAGATGCTTAAAATGGCTGAGGATTTGATTACTCTTATCAGGGGTTCTCAACCCCACTCTGACAAAAGGCCCAGATTAGAGGAAGACTACCCTTCCTCAGATCAAGCTTCTATTACCTCAGACCTATCTGAGGACCAGGATTATTCCTATTCTCCATTCGAAGACTCTGATGCAGAGGAGTCTATTCCCTCGGTCTCTCCCCCTGAGGACTTCTCTTTTGGGGAAACCCTGCATACATTGAGGGAATACTTTCACTGGGAAGGCCAAGATTACTCAGATTCCAAGAAAAGGCTCAGGGAATTTCTTCTGCTCCCCCAGCATAGGCCTCTGGCTATCCCTCCTGTTTTAGATATATTGGATGATGTGTACACAGAAGCCAGCCTTAATCCTGATTCTTTGCCTCCAGCTCCTGTTAAACCAGACAGGTATTACCGGGTTCCTGATTCTCACCAGTTCCTATATAAAAGCCATACTGCTGACCCAGAAACAATTTCACAGGGTCCCAAGGGAATTAAGGCCTCTACTGCTAAAAATCCATTACCTTCAGAGAGAGATTCCAGAGCTTTAGAAAGGTGGGGGGAAAAGGTGTACACCTCGGCCACTTTAACCATGAGGGCATTAAACTGTCAGTTCCATATGTTAAAGTATCAACAGTTTTTGATATCTCAACTGAAAAGCAAGATGACACAACCAGAACAACCAGATTTAAAAGAGTTGCAGGATTTGTTGCATGGTGTAGAGCAAGTGGGTAAACATACCTTGCAGTGTGGTTTTGATGCTTTAGATGCCTCATGTAGAGCTGCTGTTTACGGGGTCTGTTATACGTAGGCATGCTTGGCTCAAAGAGCAAACCTTATCAGATCATGTCAAAGCTAAATTATTGGATGCACCTCTTCAAAAAGATGTATTGTTTGGTGTTAAAGCTGAGGAGGTGCTAAAGAAAATGGAGGAAAAAGCAAAATCAATGCAAACAGTGAAAGATTTTCTGCAGGTACAGCCTCCACGTTTCAGCAGAAACTGGCCTTCAAAAAATTGGTCCTTTCCAGCCACGGACAGATCTCAAAGGGGCAGATACAGGCGCCCAAGGGGCAGAGGGCAACCTCAAGGATCTTTCAGAGCCAGACAGTGGCAAGCACCAACCTCAAGAGGTGGAGAAGATAGATCACAGTCTTTTAGAAAACAGACACAATGAATTCCCCCTACACCTGCCAAGCAAAGCTTTAATGGCAGCACCTTTGGGCGGAAAACTGACATTATTCTAAAAAAATTGGCATATTGTTACAAAAGACAAATGGATTCTGGACATTATAGACAGAGGCTACAGGTTCCACTTTCATACCCTTCCAAAAATGAGAGGCATGCCAAACCTGCCACAAAATCAAAGGGCAGAGGCACAAAAACAAGTTTCAGCTCTCATGGACATGAAAGCAATTCAAGAGGTACCTGCAAAAGAACAAGGTCAAGGGTTTTATTCCAGACTATTCCTGGTACCGAGGAAAGACAAAGATTGGAGACCTATCTTAGACCTATCCATCCTAAACACATATCTACAGGTGCCAAAATTCAAGATGCTCACATTACAGCAGCTTCTTCCCATGCTGGGCAAGGAGTCTTGGCTAGTAACATTGGACCTCAAGGAAACATACCTGCATGTCCCTATCAGACAAGATTGCAGAAGATACCTCAGATTTCTTGCAGGTTCAACCCATTACCAATTCTCTGCATTGCCCTTTGGCTTATCTACTGCGCCCAGAGTGTTTACGAAATGCCTGGCATCAGTAATTGCCTTCTGCAGACTACAAGGGATACAAATCTACCCATATCTGGACGACTGCCTGATCCAAGCGGACAGCAAGGACATACTACTGCAGCACCTGGCGTTTGTAATTAAAACTGTTGAACTTCCTGGGATACACAGTCAACAAAAAGAAATCAAAACTAATACCCTCTCAACAAATAATTTTCCTGGGTGCCAGCTTGGATACAACCACCCAGATGGCCTACCTCACGCCAGACAAGCAAGGGCATCTGTCTCAATACTTCAGAAAAATGGCAACTTACACCAGGCTAACTGCAAGGAAAATCCTGCAGGCTCTGAGATTCATGGCATCTTGCATCCTACTAATCCCATGTGCAAAGCTGCATATGAGGAAACTTCAGTGGTACCTGAAAAACTTATAGTCTCAACACAGCCACAGCTTGGAAACAATTATCCCACTCATTCCATGCCTTCAAAAGGAATTTTTGTGGTGGACTCAAGCTTGCCAAAGAAACACAGGTCTCCCATTCAGCAAGCCTCAAGCAAATCAAGTCATCACGACAGACGCCTCGGACTACGCCTGGGGGGGCGCACATGACAGATCGGTGCATTCAGGGCAAATGGTCCCAAAAAGAAAAGCACCTTCACATCAATCAAAAGGAAATGCTAGCAGTAATAAATGCTATTATAGCTTTCAAAGACCTTCTGCAACCAGGTCAACTACTGATAAGGACGGACAACACCACAGTAATGTGGTACATAAACAAACAGGGAGGAACCCATTCATACCCCCTATGCAGGCTGGCCATGTCACTTTGGAACATGGCCCTGGACTTACAAATCGAACTTCAAGTACAGTACTTGCCAGGCAAGGAAAACACGCTGGCAGACAACCTAAGCAGAAATATGACAGATCCACACGAATGGAAGTTCCATCCTCAAGTTTTTACAGAGATAATTCAAGCATGGGGAAGGCCAGACATAGATCTCTTTGCCTCCCACAAAAATCACCAATTGACAAAATTCTGCTCAAGGATTTTTCATCCAAAGGCCTGGAGAGTGGATGCTCTCTCTTTCAGTTGGACATCAATGACAGTTTATGCCTTCCCACCAGTTCTTCTGCTGCCCAAAGTTCTATTAAAAACAAGAGCAGACAGACCAAAGATGATTCTCATTGCTCCAGACTGGTCAAGACAACACTGGTAACTACTCCTGAGGAGCCTGACGCATTCCCCACCATGGACCCTGCCTCTAATGCCTCTTCTTCTGACTCAGCACAGCTTCAAAACTCTTCACAGTTAGCTAAAAACACTCAATCTAGCCGCATGGAAGATTCCTTAGCATCACAACAGACCCTACTCTCCAAGGAGGTGCAGG
Source organism: Protopterus annectens (assembly GCF_019279795.1). Taxonomy (NCBI): domain Eukaryota; kingdom Metazoa; phylum Chordata; order Ceratodontiformes; family Protopteridae; genus Protopterus; species Protopterus annectens. The sequence continues at coordinate 428,140,007 of NC_056738.1, read as the reverse complement.
ATGTCATTTTGGAGGCCAGAAGGCCGTCTACTAGAAAAGCTTACTCCGCAAAATGGAAACGGTTTTGTGTCTGGAATGAGAAAAAGGGCCAGGATCCTGGAAAACTGAATTTACCTCAAATATTACAGTATCTAGCTGATCTGCTAAGCAGTGGACTTTCATTCTCCTCCATCAAAATCCATGCCTCAGCCATTTCTGAAGAATACAACACTGATCCACCCTTATTCTCTCACCCCCTCTTAAGACAGTTCCTCAGAGGGGCTAAGAATCTAAAACCCCCAAGGAAACAACCAATACCTGCTTGGGATCTCAATTTCATTCTAGAAAGGCTGACCTTGCCTCCTTTTGAGCCAGCTGCCTCATCAGATTTGCAATATTTGTCCTGGAAAACAGCTTTCCTTCTGGCTATTACCTCAGCTCGTAGGGTATCGGAACTAGAAGCTCTCATGGCTGTGCAGCCTTTTATCATCTTCCATCAGGACAGAGTTTCCTTACGAACCAACCCGTCCTTTATGCCAAAAGTGGTATCCAGGGTAGCTTTGAATCAGGCTATACACTTACCTACCTTTTATCCTAATCCTCAAAACAAAGGGGAGAGATTTCTACATTCCTTGGACATCCACAGACAACTGCGTTATTATTTGGACAGAACAAAGCCTTTCAGAAAATCAGAACAGCTCTTTGTGTCCTATGCTATAGGAGCTCAAGGAAAGCCAATTTCCAAACAGACAATCTCAAAATTGATAGCCCACTGCATACACTTTTGCTATTCTTTTCATGGCAAAACTGTACCTACAGGCATCAGATCTCACTCCACAAGGGCCATGGCTACCTCTGAAGCTTTTCTCAGAGGAGTTTCTACCAAAGATATTTTGGAAGCAGCCACTTGGAGTTCTGTGCATACCTTCTCCAAGCACTACCACCTTCCATTATACTCCAAATCTAGAGCGGGCTTTGCCACTGCAGTCTTGCAGGGCATTCTGGCTCCTCCTAGTCCCACCTAGTGCCTACCACCCCTTTCTTAGCTTTGGGATTCTACCCATCTGTTATGACTGCAGCTGTATGCACGATGAACATAGTACAGTTTTGTACCTACCATAAATGTAGATGTTTGAGTGCTTATACAGCTGCAGTCCAGGTTTCCCTCCCTCCTTCCCCTCTTGGGACAGACCTATTGGCTAACACCTCCTCATGCAACCTGATTGGGGTATTCATTCTTGATGTATTTGCTTGCACTATTGTATTTTGATTATATGGCATTGCTTTATTACACAAATTTATGTATTGCCCTCCTTCTGGGGGCACCTGACATCTGGGGCAAGAAAAACTGAAGAAAATGGCGTTGGCTGGTTCTTTTATACCCCTGTCGCACTGACGTCAGGGAAGAAACGACGACAACCGATGCCGGACCTAGACTTTGAAATTCGGCCGACCGAGGACCCGCCTGATGGGAGGAGAACCCATCTGTTATGACTGCAGCTGTATAAGCACTCGAACATCTACATTTATGGTAGGTACAAAACTGTACTCTCTTTGTGTCCTATGCTGTAGGTGCTCAGGGAAAGCCTATTTCCAAACAGACAATTTCAAAATGGATAGCCCACTGCATACGCTTTTGTTACTCATTTCATGGAAAAACTGTGCCTGCATGCATCAGATCCCACTCCACCAGAGCCACAGCTACCTCTGCAGCCTTCCTCAGGGGGATCCCTACCAAGGACATTTTGGAAGCAGCCACCTGGAGCTCAGTGCACAGTTTCTCCAAGCACTATCACCTCCCACTATACTCAAAATCTAGAGCGGGCTTTGCCACAGCAGTCCTGCAGGGCATCCTAGCCCCTCCTAGTTCCACTTAGTGCCTACCACCCTTGCTTAGCTTTGGGATTCTACCCATCTGTTATGACTGCAGCTGTATGCACGATGAACATAGTACAGATGTTCATCGTGCATACAGCTGCAGTCATAACAGATTGGTTCTCCTGCCGTCAGGCGGGTCCTCGGTCGGCCAAATTCCAAAGTCTAGGTCCGGCGTCGGTTGTCGTCGCTTCTTCCCTGACGTCAGTGCGACAGGGGTATAAAAGAACCAGCTGACGCCATTTTCTCGAGTCTTTCTTGCCGCGCGGTGCCCAAAGCAGAAGCTGTTCGCAAGTGCCGGTCGGCCAGCTCCTGAGATTACGAAAAATTTGGAACCAAAGTCTTCTTAAAAGCTAAGTACCCCATTGGGGAAACTTTTTCTTGCCTCAGACCAATGTCAGACAAAGTTTAATAATTGTATTTCTTGTGGGAAGCAACTACCGCATAAGGATTTCCATTCCCTCTGTATACCTTGTTTAGGCCCAGACCACGACGTCTCGGTCTGTCGCTTTTGTGCTACATTCAACAAAAGCACTATTAAGCGTCGGGCGGAGTTCGCCCAGCATTATTTTGGGAAAGCATTTAACTATACTATGTCGTCGGATACTCCGACTCCAGTTTTGTCTAAAAAACGCAAAGACAAGGACCGACACTCGAGGTCCACGGCCTCTACCGACACCACGCCAAAGCCGACTACACGTGGTCCGGTTCTCAGCGAGCGCCACGCAGCCCCTGATTACCGACGACACATCTTTGGTGGTGTCTCCTGTACCAGGTCGCAGGCTCCTCGGCCCACACCCTGACTACAGATACCGGCCACGCTTGGCGTTGAAACACAGAATGTGGACAGGTCCACCTCCACTCAAGGTGTCTTCAGACCTTCCTCTTCTTTCTCCATCAAGGCTTTCACTAAGTCTAAAGCTACCATGCACCCTAAGAGACCAGCTACACAGGGCTCATCTCCAGGCCCCATGCCTAAGAAACAGATGCTTAAAATGGCTGAGGATTTAATTACTCTAATCAGAGGTTCTCAGCCACCTCCGGACAAAAGACCCAGAGTGGAGGAAGATTCCCCCTCCTCTGATGAGGGGTCCATTATTTCAGAGCACTCTGATTATCAGGAACAGTCTTACTCCCCTTTTGAAGACTCTGATGCAGAGGAATCTATTCCTTCTGTATCCCCCCCCTGAGGATTACTCATTTGGTGAAACTCTGCATACCTTAAGGGAACACTTCCACTGGGAAGGTCAGGATTATTCAGATTCCAAGAAAAGGCTCAGGGAATTTCTTTTGTTACCCCAGCACAGGCCTCTGGCTATACCTCCTGTCCTGGACATCCTAGATGTTTACTCGGAGGCCTGCCTTAACCCGGACTCTCTTCCTCCAGCTCCAGTTAAGCCTGACAGGTACTACAGGGTTCCTGACTCACACCAATCAACCTAAGCAGGAATATGACAGATCCACACGAATGGAAGTTGCATCCAAAAGTTTTTACAGAAATAATCCAAGAATGGGGAAGGCCAGACATATAGATCTCTTTGCCTCCCACAAAAACCATCAATTGACAAAATTCTGCTCAAGGATCTTCCATCCAAAGGCCTGGAGAGTGGACGCTCTCTCTTTCTGTTGGACATCAATGACAGTTTATGCCTTCCCACCTCTTCCTCTGCTGCCCAATGTCCTATTGAAGACCAGAGCAGACAGACCAAAGATGATCCTCATTGCTCCGGACTGGCCAAGGCAACACTGGTACCCACTCCTGAGGAGCCTGACGCATTCCCCACCATGGACCCTGCCTCTAATGCCTCTTCTTCTGACTCAGCACAGCTTCAAAACTCTTCACAGTTAGCTGAAAACACTCAGTCTAGCCGCATGGAAGATTCCTTAGCATCGCAGCAGGCCCTGCTCTCCAAGGAGGTGCAGGATGTCATTTTGGAGGCCAGAAGGCCATCAGCTAGAAAAGCTTACTCTGCAAAATGGAAACGTTTTTGTGTTTGGAATGAGAAAAAGGGCCAGTGCCCTGGAAAACTGAATTTACCTCAAATACTACAATATTTGGCTGAACTGCTAAGCAGTGGACTTTCGCTCTCCTCCATCAAAATCCATGCCTCAGCCATTTCTGCAGAATACAACACTGATCCACCTTTATTCTCTCACCCTCTATTAAGACAGTTCCTCAGAGGGGATAAGAATTTAAGACCTCCAAGAAAACAACCAATACCTGCTTGGGATCTTAATTTCATTCTGGAAAAACTGACTTTGCCTCCTTTTGAGCCAGCTGCCTCATCAGATTTACAATATTTGTCCTGGAAAACAGCTTTCCTTCTGGCTATCACTTCAGCTCGTAGAGTTTCAGAACTACAGGCTCGTATGGCTGTCCAGCCTTTTATCATCTTCCATCAGGACAGAGTTTCATTACGTACCAACCCGACCTTTATGCCTAAAGTGGTATCCAGGGTAGCTTTAAATCAGGCCATACATTTACCTACTTTTTATCCTAATCCTCAAAACAAAGGGGAGAGATTACTGCATTCCTTGGACATCCACAGACAACTGCGTTATTATTTGGACAGAACAAAACCTTTCAGAAAATCAGAACAGCTTTTTGCGGCCTATGCAGTAGGAGTTCAAGGAAAGTCAATATCCAAACAGACAATCTCAAAATGGATAGCCCACTGCATACGCTTTTGCTATTCTTTTCATGGCAAAACTGTACCTACAGGCATTAGAACTCATTCTACCAGGGCCACAGCCACCTCTGCAGCCTTCCTCAGAGGAGTTCCTACCAAGGATATTTTAGAAGCAGCCACTTGGAGTTCTGTGCATACCTTCTCTAAGCACTACAACCTACCATTATACTCCAAATCTAGAGCAGGCTTTGCCACTGCAGTCTTGCAGGGCATTTTGGCTCCTCCTAGCTACACCTAGTGCCTACCACCCCTTTCTTAGCTTTGGGATTCTACCCATCTGTTATGACTGCAGCTGTATGCACGATGAACACAGTACAGTTTTGTACCTACCATAAATGTAGATGTTCGAGTGCTAATACAGCTGCAGTCCAGGTTTCTCTCCCTCCTTCCCCTCTAGGGGTCTTCTTTTATGGTGTATTTGCTTGCAACTACTGGTCTTTGATTATATTGCATTGCATTATTACATAATTTTATGTATTGCCTTCTTTCTGGGGGCACCTGACATCTGGGGCAAGAAAAACTGAAGAAAATGGCATCGGCTGGTTCTTTTATACCCCTGTTGCACTGACGTCAGGGAAGAAGCGACGACAACCGACGCCGGACCTAGACTTTGGAATTCGGCCGACCAAGGACCCGCCTGACGGCAGGAGAACCCATCTGTTATGACTGCAGCTGTATTAGCACTCGAACATCTACATTTATGGTAGGTACAAAACTGTACTTTTTGTACCTACCATAAATGTAGATGTTCGAGTGCTCATACAGCTGCAGTCCAGGTTTCCCTCCCTCCATCCCCTCTTAGGACAGGCCTTATGACAAACACTTTTCATATAACCTTTTTGGGGTATTCTTTTATGGTGTATTTGCTTGCAACTACTGTTTTTTGATTTATCAACCTTGCATCTTTGCATAACATTATGTTTGCTTTTCTTCTGGGGGCACCTGACATCTGGGGCAAGAAAAACTGAAGAAAATGGCGTCAGCTGCCTCTTTTATACCCCTGCCGCACTGACGTCAGGGAGGAGGTGACGACAAACGACGCCGGACCTAGACTTTGGAATTCGGCCGACCGAGGACCCACCTGACGGCAGGATAACCCATCTGTTATGACTGCAGCTGTATGAGCACTCGAACATCTACATTTATGGTAGGTACAAAACTGTACTTTCCTTTTACTACCCCAGCACAGACCACTTGCTATCCCTCCAGTTTTAGACATTGTGGATGATGTTTACTTGGAGTCTAGTCTAAATCCAGACTCTCTACCTCCTGCTCCAGCCAAACCAGACAGATACTACAGAGTACCTGACTCACACAAATTCCTTTATAAAAGCCCTGTGGCTGACCCAGAAACAATTTCCCAGGGTCCCAAAGGTGCTAAACCTTCTATGGCTAAAAATCCTGTGCCCTCTGAAAGGATTCCAGAACCCTAGATAGATGGGGAAAGAAGATATACACCTCAGCTACTCTGGCTATGAGAGCATTAAATTGTCAGTTTCACATGCTGAAATGTCAGCAATTTCTAATGTCTCAATTAAAACAAAAAATGAGCAGACATTCTGAACAGTCTGAATTCAAGGAAATGCAGGATCTGTTGCATGCAGCTGAACAGGTGGGCAAACATACTTTACAATGTGGATTTGATTCATTGGAAACTTCCTGTAGAGCAGCTGTTACTAGGTCTGTCATACGTACACATGCTTGGTTAAAAGAACAAACCCTACCTGATCATGGTAAAGGAAAATTATTGGATGCACCTTTACAGCAGGATAATATTATTTGGTGTCAAAGCAGAAGACATTTTAAAGAAAATGGAGGATAAGGCAAAGTCTATGCAGATGGTCAAGGATTTTTTACAGGTACAACCCCCTCGTTTCAGCAGAAATTGGCCAACAAAAAACTGGTCCGTTCCAGCTTCTGACAGATCACAGAGGGGCAAATACAGATGCCCAAGGGGCAGAGGTCAGTCACAAGGCCCTTACAAACCTCGCCAATGGGGCACTGCTACCCAGAAAGGAGGAGAAGACAGGCCCCAAGCTAGCAGAAGACAAACACAATGACTCAACCCTCAAACTACCAAGCAAATCTCTCTTGGTAGTTCCCTTGGGAGGAAAATTAGCACTTTTTGCAGACAACTGGCACATCATCACAAAAGACAAATGGGTCCTAAACATTGTCTCACAAGGATACAGATTCCACTTTCATACCTTGCCAAGAATCTCCAAAAAACTTCGAAGGACCACCAAAAATATTCCGTATAAAATATAAAAGGATAAAAGGAATGCCAAACCTGCCACCAAATGAATGGGCAGAGGCACAAAAACAAATTACAGCTCTCATGGACATGAGAGCCATTCAACAGGTACCTACACAGGAGCAAGGACAAGGATTTTATTCAAGACTCTTTCTAATCCCAAGAAAGGACAAAGCATGGAGACCCATTCTGGATCTTTCAGTTCTGAACACCTGTCTGCAAGTACCAAAATTCAAAATGCTAACACTACAGCAGCTTCTTCCCATGCTGGGCAAGAATGCTTGGCTAGTAACGTTGGACCTCAAAGAGGCATACCTGCATGTCCCTATGAGATAAAATTGCAGAAGATACCTCCGCTTCATTGCAGGTTCAACCCATTATCAATTCTCTGCACTGCACTGTGGCTTATCTGCTGCGCCCAGGGTCTTCACAAAATGCCTGCCACCAGTAATTGCATATTGCAGACAAAAAGGAATTCAAATATACCCATACCTGGACGACTGCCTTATTCAAGCAGAAAGCAAGGACATTCTTTTAAAGCATCTGGCATTTGTCAAACACCTTCTAAGTTGCCTAGGGTACACAGTAAATGAAAAGAAATCAAAACTAGTGCCCTCACAAAACATAATATTCCTGGGTGCCAGCTTGAATACAACGGCCCAGATGGCTTATCTCCCGCCAGACAAGCAACAACAGCTGACACAATACTTGAAAATAATGGCAACAAAGACCCAACTCCCTGCAAGAAAAATTCTGCAGGCCTTGGGATTCATGGCATCTTGCATACTACTAATACCATTTGCAAAACTGCATATGAGGAAATAACAATGGTACCTGAAAAATGTATAGATTCAGCACAGCCACAGCTTGGAAACAATGATTCCACTCATTCCCTACCTTCAACAGGAGTTTCTATGGTGGGCACAGGCATGTCACCTCAACAAGGGTCAGCCTTTCACCTTACCCACAGCCAGGCAAACTATGACAATGGATGCATCGGACTATGGCTGGGGAGCACACATGGCAGGACAGTGCATTCAGGGCAAATGGACTACAGATCAAAGGCATCTGCATATCAATCAAAAAGAAATGCTAGCAGTACAGAATGCCCTAACAGCTTTCAAGGACCTCTTACACCCAGGACAACTAATAATAAAGATGGACAATACCACAGTAATGTGGTACATAAACAAGCAAGGGGGGCACACATTCCTACCCTCTATGCAGGCAAGCAGTGACCTTGTGGAGCACAGCACTCTCTTACCAAGTTCAACTACAAGCACAATTCCTGCCAGGAAAGAAAAACACATTGGCAGACGACTTAAGCAGAAACATCATGGATCCCCACGAGTGGAAACTAGATCCACAAGTATTTGCAATGATAACTCAGAAATGGGGATGCCCAGACCTAGTTCTGTTTGCCAACCCCCAAAACTACCAACTTCAAAAATTTTGCACAAGGACATTCCACCCACAAGCTTGGAAAGTGGACGCCTTCTCATTCAGTTGGAAATCATTAACAGTGTATGCCTTTCCTCCACTGCCTCTTCTAGCAAAGGTACTGCTGAAAGTCAGATTAGAGAGGCCACAAATGATGCTCATTGCACCAGACTGGCCACGCCAGCACTGGTATCCAATTCTAAGGAACATGGCCCACGGACCACCATGGATTTTACCACAAATTCCTCAGCTGCTCACCCAGCGAGACAGTCAGATTCTACACAGCCAGCTCAAGACTTTAAACCTGGCTGCATGGCAAATTACCTAAACAACCAGCCAACACCTCTAGCCAAAGCTGTTATGGATGTCATTCTGGAGGCCATGAGGCCCAGCACCAGGAAAACCTATTCAGACAAATGGAAAAGATTTTGCGCCTGGAACCAGGCTAAAGGCAAAAAATCCCCTTGATCCCAACATTTCTCAGATTCTACAATATTTAACTGAGATGTTGCACAAAGGACTTTCCTTTTCATCTATTAAGATCCACGCCTCAGCAATTTCAGCTCATTACAACACGGATCCTCCTTTATTTTCACATCCACTCCTAAGACAGTACCTCAGAGGGGCTAAGAACATAAGACTGCCCAGGAGAGCACCAACACCTACTTGGTATCTCAACTTTGTTCTGGAAAAGCTTACACTGCCGCCCTTTGAACCAGCTTTTTCAGCTGATTTAAAATTTCGTTCATGGAAAACTGCCCTGCTACTAGCAATAACTTCAGCTAGAAGAGTCTCAGAGCTACAGGCACTAATGGCAGTGGAGCCTTTCCTCATTTTTCATCAAGACAGAGTCTCTCTATGAACTAACCCTTCCTTTATGCCAAAGGTGGTATCCAGTGTGGCCCTAAACCAAACCATTCATTTGCCCACCTTTTTCCCAAATCCCCAGAACAAAGGAGAAAGACTCCTGCACTCTTTGCACATTCACAGGCAATTACGTTACTACTTGGATAAAACTAAGGCTTTCAGAAAGTCTGACCAGCACTTTGTAGCCTATGCTGCAGGATCACAAGGAAAAGCTATCTCAAAGCAGACCATTTCAAAATGGATAGGACATTGCATACGTTTCTGCTACACGCATCAGGTCCCACTCCTCCAGGGCTACAGCTACATAAGCAGCCTTTCTCAGGGGGGGTGCCAACCTAGGATATTCTGGAAGCTGCAACTTGGAGTTCAGTGCACACCTTCACCAAACACTGTCACTTACCTCTATATTCTAAGACTAGAGCTGGTTTTGCCACTGCAGTTTTGCAGGGCCTGCTAGCTTCTTCTAACCCTGTTTAACTCCACCACCCATCCTTAGCTTTGGGATTCAACCCAAGTGTGATGACTGCAGCAGGGTAACACGATGAACATAGTGCAGTTTTGTATCTACCATAAATGTAGATGTTCGAGTGTTCACCCTGCTACAGTCCAGGTTACCCTCCCTCCATCCCCTCTGAACTAGCTGGACTTATCTATACCATTCTATCCTATACAACCTCTGTGGTGTATTTGCTTGTGTCTGAAGGTATTGTTTTATTTTTATATGTACATTTTTATATAGCAATATATATTTTGCCTACCTATTGGGGGCACCTGACATCTGGGGCAAGAAAAACTGAAGAAAATGGCGTTGGATGCCTCTTATATACCCCTGGCGCACTGACGTCAGGGAAGAAGTGACAGCAACCGACGCCGGACCAAGACTTTGGAACTCAGGCCGACTGCGGGACCGCCTGACGGCAGGATAACCCAAGTGTGATGACTGCAGCAGGGTGAACACTCGAACATCTACATTTATGGTAGGTACAAAACTGTACTTTCCTTATATCAGTAACTGAACACTTCGCTCCAGCCACAAATCTTAACTAAAAGTAACCAGGTCTAGAAGTACAGCAGGAGATTCCCTATACTCTAGTCATGTAGCAAAAATCTGGAGTGCACTACCAGACTCTGTCAGAGCCACAACAAATACTACTCATTTAAAAAAAAAACTACTTAAAACTCACTTATTTAAACACATGGCTCTGCTCTTGTAATAGTTCTGGTTAACCAAAACATATGTACTAGCAACAACTTTTAACAAAATTCTACCACTATGCTTATGCAATATGAGTCTCTACTGTTCTGTTTTCAATGTCAATCAATGTTATTATTCCTTTGTCACTGTATAACTTAATTGTACAAATATATTAATCATACAGTGATTATGTCTATGTACACTATTTTTGATTGGTCAGCATGTGGAGCTTTTCTCCCTGTATCTCCGCTGAGGATTGGTGCCAACCCAGTTGGACTTTCTTGGTAAACAAATTTAACATAAAAATAAAAAAAATCTGCTTGAACAGAGGAACCAGGCAGGGGATGTTCTTCATTCCACATTGCTGCAGTCCTAACTATTGGGTAGTCCGCTGTCCAGTCGGCCCGAATACCAAAGTATATGGCTGACGTCGGTCAGGGCGCATTAGACTGACGTCAGTACGTCAGGGTACTAATGCGCATGACCGACGTCATATCCTCAGTCTTTTTTGCCGCATGGTCCGATGCAGAAGCAATTTTGCGAGTGCAGGTTGGCGTTCTGAAAGTTTCTGAAGTCAGAGTTTCAGACCGAATCAAAGTTGGCTAAGTACCCCGTTTGGGAATATTTTGGTTTTTTCTTGCCTCAGTATTTAACCGGATGTCAGAAAAAGTGAATAACTGTATTTCTTGTGGGAAACAGATACCTCATAGGGATTACCATACTTTGTGTATACCTTGTTTAGGGCCTGAGCATGACGTTGTTGGATGCCGCTCTTGTGCTAGATTTAACAAACGCACTATTAAGAGAAGGTTAGACTGTGCCAGGTTAGTTTTAGGGAAGCGATGTAATTATAAAATGCCGGCGGAGGCTCCGACGCCCGCTTCGGCCAAAAAGCGCAAGGACAAAGCAGCAAAGCCTAGAGTGGAAGAACCGACAGTCCCAGACGTCGGATCTTTAGAAGGCTCAGTGGAGCCGGAGGTTTTGCCAGGTGTTTCTTTGGAGTCTCAGGGAGAGACTTTACTGTTACAGGATGTATCCTCGCGAGGAAGTAGGCCAGGCTGAGGGGCTTCTCAGGTGGCTGTTCTTCCCTCTCTTCCTAAGGTGGTTAGAGCCTCCCTTCTGTTTCCAAGGCTTCTTTGAGAGGCAGGCCAAGTTTAACTTCAGTGGGGGTTTCTCCTAGTGCTTCAGGGTCTTTGCCTAAGAAACATATGCTTAAAATGGCAGAGGATTTGATTACTATGATTAGAGGTTCTATGCCCCTCCTGATAAGAGGCCTAGGGTGGAACCTGAGTTTGAGAGTTTTGAGCAATGTTCGAGGCTTCTGAGTCTTCGGCTGAAGACTTGCAGGAGTATCCTCCTTATTCTGATTCTGATGTGGATGATTCTACTCCTTCAGCTTCTCCTCCTGAGGATTTTTCTTTTCAGAGACTCTGCATTCCATGAGGGAGCATTTTAAATGGGAAGGTCAAGATTTCTCTGATTCCAGGAAGAGGCTTAGGGAATTCTTGTTTTACCCCAGCATAGGCCTTTAGCTATACCTCCTGTTCTGAATGTGGTGGAAGATGTTTTGCAGAGGCTTCCCTCAATCCTGATTCTTTGCCTCCTGCCCCAGTTAAACCGGATAGGTACTATAGGGTGCCTGAAGCTCATAAGTATCTTTTTAAGAGTCCTAGGGCAGACCCGAAACTGTCTCTCAGGGGCCTAAAGGTGTGAAGGCCTCTGTTGTTAAAAATCCTGTTCCTCCTGATAAAGAGGCAAGGGCTTTGGATAGATGGGGAAAGAAAGTGTATACTTCTTCCACTTTAGCCATGAGGGCGTTGAATTGTCAGTTTCACATGTTAAAATATCAGAATTATCTCCTTTCACAATTGAAATCTAAGGTGGATGCTCTGGCAGAAGGTATTGAGTGTAAAGAGTTGCAGGATTTAGTTCATGTGTCTGAACAGGTGGGTAAACATTCCTTGCAATGTGGTTTTGATGCTGTGCAGGCCTCCTCGAGGGTGGCTGCCACTGGTTCTGTTCTTCAGAGGCATGCCTGGTTGAGAGATCAGAATTTAGCTGAGCATGTTAAAACAAGGATTTTGGATGCTCCTTTGCAGTCTGATGTGTTGTTTGGTTCGCCTGTGGAAGCAGTCTTAAAGAAAATGGAGGACAAGGCTAAGTCTATGCAAACTGTTAAGGATTTTTGCAGGTGCAGCCTCCAAGTTTAGTAGAAATTGGCCTACTAAGGGATGGACTTATCCTGCTTATGATTCCCAGTCTAGGGGTAGGTCTAGACGTGGTAGGGGCAGAGCTCAAGGTTCTTTTAGGCCTAGGACAGGGAGTTCCCCTGCTCAGACTTCTGGTGAGGGCAGGGGTCAGTCCTTTCGTAAGCAGACCCAATGACCTGCCTTTTCAGCTGCCAGTACATTCTCGCCTGGCAGCACCTTTAGGAGGAAGGCTGTCTCTTTTCAAAGAAAATTGGGATTTAATTACCCAAGACAGATGGGTTCTGGATATCATTCACCACGGTTACAGGTTTTATTTCCATACCATGCCTCCTTTCAAAGGCATGCCAGACATTCCTCCTCTACAAAGACAAGAGGCTCACAAGCAAATTTCTCTGTTGCTCCACATAGGGGCCATTCAGCCAGTTCCTGTACCAGAAAGGGGCCTAGGATTTTATTCTCGCCTGTTCCTAGTACCGAAGAAGGGGAACACGTGGAGGCCAATTTTGGATTTATCTATCCTCAACACTTATCTGGACATTCCCAAGTTCAAAATGTTGACGTTACAACAGCTTTTACCTCTGCTGGGCAAGGATCACTGGATGGTAACTTTAGATCTCAAGGAAGCTTACCTTCATGTGCCTATAAGACTAAGTTGCAGGAAGTATCTGTGTTTTCGAGCTGGAAATTCTCATTATCAGTTCTCTGCATTGCCCTTTGGCTTATCCACTGCCCAGAGTATTCACAAAGGTTCTGGCTCCAGTGATAGCTTACTTCAGGCTAAAAGGAATTCAAATCTATCCTTACTTGGACGACTGCCTGATTCTAGCTCAAGAAAAGGAAGACCTTCTACAGCATTTGGATTATGTCATAGCAGTGCTAAGATGCCTAGGGTATTCTGTGAACGAAATAAAGTCCAGTCTAGTACCCTCTCAAGACATGTGCTTTCTGGGTGTGAGACTGAATACAGCAGCCCAGATGGCCTTTTTAACCCCGGACAAACAAAATAATCTTTCCAGTTACTTCCATCAACTATCTCTTCAGTCCGGGCTGACTGCAAGGACAGTCCTTCAAGCCTTAGGGTTCATGGCATCTTGTATTCTGGTGCTTCCCAATGCCAAACTGCATATGAGGAAGCTGCAATGGTATCTCGAAAATGTATGGACACAGCACTGCCAGGATTTGGACACTGTCATTCAAATAATACCTTGCATTCAAAAGGAATTTTTGTGGTGGGCTCAGGAATGTCACCTAAACAAGGGACTCTCTGTGACCCGGCCAGAGGCGAGTCAGATTCTAACGACAGATGCCTCAGACATTGCTTGGGGAGCTCATCTAAATGGAAAGTGGATACAAGACAAGTGGCCTGCCAGACTACAGCATCTACATATCAACATGAAAGAGATGTTAGCAGTCCAGTTTGCATTAATGGCTTTCAAGGAGTTACTTCTTCCAGGGCAGGTGTTGATTCTAACAGACAACACAACTGTCATGTGGTACATCAACAAACAAGGCTGAACACATTCTTACCCATTGTGCAGGCAAGCAATGATTTTATGCGAGACTGCGCTCAGCTTGCAACTAACTCTTCAGGCAAGGTTTCTGGCCGGAGCACAGAACTCCTTAGCAGATGTGTTAAGCAGACAAATCATGGATGCCCACGAGTGGAAACTGGATCTTCATGTATTTCAAAAATTGACAGTGTCATGGGGAACTCCAGACATAGATCTGTTCGCTTCTCCACTAAACCACCAGCTGCCAAAGTTTTGCACAAAGAGGTTTCATCACACAGCTTGGAAAGTGGATGCTCTTTCTTTCAGTTGGAAAAATCTTCATGTGTATGCTTTTCCACCTCTGCCTCTTCTCCCAAAGGTGCTTCTAAAGGTCAGACAAGACAAGCCAAGGATGATTTTAATAGCTCCAGATTGGCCTCGGCAGCACTGGTACCCATTACTGAGGAGTCTGGTAAGGAAGCCTCCATGGCCTTTACCCTTGATTCCACACCTGTTGTCTCAGAGGACGGTCACCTGCTCAATGTCAAGCTTCAATCTCTTCATCTAACAGCCTGGCATATTCTGTTTTGAAAGACAGCAGGTCTCAACTTCCTCAACAAGTTTTAAATGTGATTATGGAAGCCAGAAGACCTAGTACAAGGAAAGTGTACGCAGAAAAATGGAAGAGATTTTTATTTTGGAGTGCAGCAAACAATTTGGAGATTTCTGAGCCTAATTTGAGTGTGGCTCTTCAATATCTTACTGAGTTATTGGACAAAGGTTTGTCTTTCTCTTCCATTAAGATTCATGCTGCAGCAATTTCAGCTCACTATGATTGTGACCCACCATTGTTTTCGCATCCTTTGTTCAAGCAATTTCTTAGAGGGGCAAAGAATATAAGACCCCACGTAGAGCTCCTACTCCTGCTTGGGATCTCAATTTTGTGTTGGAGAAACTTACTCTACAACCTTTTGAGCCTCGGCTACTGCTGAATTGAAATATTTGTCATGGAAGACTGCTTTTTGTTGGCCATTACTTCTGCAAGAAGGGTTTCTGAGTTGCAGGCCCTTATGGCGGTAGAGCCTTTTTGATTTTCATAAGGATAGGGTATCTTTACGTACTAATCCTTCCTTTATGCCTAAGGTGGTTTCTAGTGTGGCTTTAAACCAAACTATTCATTTGCCTACTTTTATGCAGATCCCCAAAATAAAGGGGAAAAGATTTTGCACACTTTAGATGTACACAGGCAATTGCGTTATTATTTGAGCAGGACTAAGGATTTTAGGCAGTCTCAGCAGTTGTTTGTTTCTTTTGCTTTGGGTTCGCAGGGCAAGCCTGTGTCAAAACAAACTATTTCTAGGTGGATTGGGTTTTGCATTGCATTTTGTTATTCCCATCATGGCAAGGAGATTCCAGCTGGAATTAGGCCTCATTCCACTAGGGCTACTGCCACTTCTACAGCATTTCTAAGGGGTGGCCACTAAGGATATTTTGGAGGCAGCTACTTGGAGTTCAGTGCATACTTTCTCTAAGCATTATCACCTTCCTCTCTACTCTAAGTCTAGGGCTGGTTTTGCCACAGCTATTTTGCAAGGCATGTTGTCAGTTCCTGCTTCCTTATGACTGCTTTGGGATTCTACCCAATAGTTAGGACTGCAGCAATGTGGAATGAAGAACATAGTACAGTTTTGTACCTACCATAAATGTAGATGTTCGAGGATCCACATTGCTGCAGTCCAATTTACTCCCTCCTTCCCCTCTGTGTTTAAGGGTGGTTGTGTAGGTGAGGTTATATTCTGGTAATTTTGTATATATTGTACATATTTTTGGTGCAGGTATGTTTGGAATTTTTGGTTTTGGCCTTAGCTTTTCAGGGTCTTCTGACATCTGGGGCAAGAAAAGACTGAGGATATGACGTCGGTCATGCGCATTAGTACCCTGACGTACTGACGTCAGTCTAATGCGCCCTGACCGACGTCAGCCATATACTTTGGTATTCGGGCCGACTGGACAGCGGACTACCCAATAGTTAGGACTGCAGCAATGTGGATCCTCGAACATCTACATTTATGGTAGGTACAAAACTGTACTTTTCCTCTTTCCCCTTTGTTATTTGCATTATATTTAGAACCACTGGCAAAGAAAATAAGGGATTCTGAAATTCAAGAATATAATTGGTATGATAGTCAAGAAAAGTTGTGTGTATATTGCAGATGATATTATTTTGCATCTGATAAAACCAGAAAAGGACATTTCAGTGTTGCGGAATATTTTGAGACAGTTTCATATGTTTTTAGGATACAAAATTAATGAAGCTAAAAGAAAGCAAATAGCTGTAAATTATGTACCCATACACAAATTGGTTCAGCAATATCCATACTTATGGGGACTTGATAAAATGAATTACTTAGGGGTATGGATTAAAAATTATTCTGGTGTGGCAGCTAAGGGTATGTGGGATGAGACTAAACAAAAGATATAAAAACTGAGATACTGGAAGATCTGTTATATGGATATGGATAGTAAGATACAAGCAGTTAAAATGTTTTTAGTCCCTTTAATCTCATACACAGGTCAGGCACATTTTTATCAACCTTAGGAGAAGTTTTGGACAACAGTTAATAAAGAGCTGAAGGATTTTATCTGGGAGGGAAGACAGCAAGAGTAAAATTGGATAAGCTGATCCAATAGAACAAGGCAGTTTGGGATTACCTAATTTGAAGGGGTACTTCAGAGCTAATTAAGGCCTATATACATAGCCCAAGCAGAAACCTATAATTCAAAGTGGAAAGGGTTGATGATGAAATAGGGGCAAGCTCAAGAAATGAAGAGAGACTGGGATTTTGGATACATGTCTTTTAAGGAGAATAACAATAGTCATACAGAATATTATATTCATAAAGTAGCAGAAAATATTCTAAGAACTAACAACACTGGAATGGAGAAAGGAGATTCTGCCGATAGGGATGACTGAAATTAGGATACGTACAGTATGCAAGAGGGGCTGGAATTTACTGGAGAAGACTGGCAAAGGAACTAAGGTGTTAGAATGAGAAAATAGAGAGGGAAAGGTAATAGAATGGAAAGATGCCAAGAATTTATTTGGACTGCAAGTTAGAGATTGCCTTCCCTGTCAAGGACTGATTTCACAGTATAGGCAAAGAGAAAGAAATAGGGGGTCCTATATGAAAGACCAGCACTTGTGGAGTTTTTAGTGGAATCTAAAACAGAAGCTGTTGTTAAAAAAAGATTATACAGTGACTGGCCATTAACATTCAAAAACGTGCACGCTTATTGGTCAGCCCACCAGCGTGCCTGGTGTAAAATCGAGCATATACCAATAGAAAGAAAGTCCAGTCACCTGGACTTTCTTCTGTTAATATATTCTGTGGAGCTTTCCACTTTTCTTAATTAAAAAAAAACGAAATAAACTTTGAAATGCAAACAGGTACGAGAGATGGGACAGAGAAAATACATGTAAAACTAAAGAAACGTACCCAATTGGCCTTGTATTTTCTCTGCCCTGTCGGTCTAAGACATCTGAATAGTTCTGGATTTCAATTTTTTTTAATTTATTATTAACGGAGATCTTCCTTTCCAAAGCACTGATGTACTGTGTAAGTTTGGGAACGTAAAGCCCTATGTACGTGGAAAAAAATGGAAGAGCACCATGGTGGGTTTATACAAAGATATTATTTAAGAAAGATAAGTAAGTTTTTTTCTTAAGTAATGTTATTGTATAATGGCAGTAACCCATGGCTGGGTCCAGCATTACCCACACCCAGCCATGGGTTATTGCTATAATAATTAGTAGACCGTATAAAATATTGCATTATAACTATAATAATCAATCAGAGGAGGTTAGAATGTATTGGGAAGAGAGACTGGGTAAGCAATTCACAAAGAAACAATGGGGGAATATATGTAGGGCTCCCAAATATGCAGCAAAATCTAGAAGATTTAGGAATTTTGCTTGTAAATATTTACATAGGTATTTTTATACCCCAAGTAGACTCCAGAAAAATTTTCCTCAGGTAGACAGCAAATGTTACAGATGTGATGGGAAGAAATAGGTAATTGGGAACATATTTTCTGGGAGTGTAGTGAATTGGCAGACTTTAAAGATTCCCTAAAGACTACTGTATCAGAGAATACTCGGTGAGCAAATTTGTGTATCTGGGGAAATGATTTTTCTGAGCTATGATACAGAATCAGAACTGCCTAGACATAGTAAGGCTTTGCTGAGTCTAATTATGTTGGCTGCCATAAAAAATTACTAGAAAATTGAAATAAAAGTCTAAATCAACTGAACTAGAAGTAGTGACTATAGTAACATAGATAAAACAACTGGAATTGTGATCTTTAGAAGAGGGTAAGATCAAATTACATAGAAAAAATGGGAAAGTGTGAACAGTACTTACAGGGGAGGAATTAGATTTAAAAGAAGACAGGATATAAATGAGCTATGTAATGTTTGATGGACAATGATTGGGTAGAGTATAAATGATGTATAATGTTTGTAATTAAAATTATGTCAATATGGTTTGTGATGTTTAATGCTTACAACTAAGATTAGGTCAACATGTTTTGTTTTCATTTATATAAATGTATGATTGCCTTTGTCATAAGTGATAACTTAATAGAGATGTTTTTGTTTAAATAAAAAAAAATCCCTAAAAAAATGGAAGTGGAGTTTAAAGATAAGATTGAAATAAAAGAAAAAGAAAGATGGTTAAAAAGTAACAAGAATTATTTAGAGGTGCTAACAAAGGTTAAAGTACTACATTATAAGGGGAATCTCACTGAACAGGAAGAGTCGAGAGTGCAGAGTGCTAAAGACAAACTAGGGGAGTACCTGGATAATATGCATGCATTTAGAAAGATTGCTGTTACCCAGCTGTTTTTTTTTTTTTTTTTTGATAACTCCAGAGCATAGAAACATTTGGCACAATGCCTTAGGCAATAGAAAGTAGAATTTTTTTTGCCAAACTTAAGGAACATATAACAAGAAAAATAACCAGAGATACTTGGGCAAAAAAAAAAAGAAAGCACAAATGGAAATATTTATGGTAGATTTAAATATGCCAACGTTAGAGGTAAATGAAGCTCGACAATTAACAGTTAAGATATGAGAAAATAAGATACAAGTGGCGATGTGGATCCAATCTGCAAGAAAGTCTCCAGGAATAGATGGTATTCCAGTGGAAGTTCAGAAGCTAGGAGGGAAGGAAGTGATAAAAGATATGAAAGATTTTGTTTAACAATATTTTGAAAGGAGGGGAAGCATCAACATCCTGGGGGAAAAAGCTGTGGTGGCTGTAATACTTAGACAATAAAGATCCATCAGATCTGGGTTCATACAGACCCATTTCAATTGTAAACCATAATTATAAAGTATTTGTAATGGCTAAAAGAATGGCAAAAGTATTTATAAAATTGATAGGTATTGATTAGTGTGGTTTTCTGCAGGGGAAGCAAACATTTGACAACATTAATAGAGCAATGATGATCCAGAGGGAAGCAGAATGTAAGAAAATTCTGGTGCTGTTGGTGGATCTTGATGCAGAAAAAACATTCAACAGAGTACACTGATTTTATGAGTATGACAAAGGAAACATTCATATTTCCTACAATAATAAGGTTAATTAGGAAGATATATGAGGGTTTGGAGGCAAAAATCAAAGTTAGAAGGTTCCCTCTGATAAGTTGTGTCAGAACAGAGGAACCAGGCAAGCGAGTGTTCTTTCCCCTTTGTTATTTGTTGCATATTTACAGCCACTGGCAAAAAAAAATAAGTGGCAAGAAATTCAAGGATAATAATTTGGTATGATATTCAAGAAAATTTGGCATTATTTGCAGATGATATTATTTTGTACCTGAGAAAACCAGAAAAGAACATCTCAGTGTTGTAGAACATTCTGAAACAGTTATGTTTGTTTTTTTTTTTAGGAATATAAAAGTGTTAATCAAGATAAAACAAAGACTATAGCTGTAAACTATGTACCCACACAAGAATTGATCCAGCAGTACATATATTTATGGGGATATGATAAAACAAAGTATTTAGGATTACGGGTTAAAAAGGACACTGTTATGGCAGCTAAGGAATAGCCTAAACAAAAGATCATACACAAACTGAGAAACTGGAGGCTCTTGCATATGGTATGATTAGCAAGATGCAAGCAGTAAAAATGTTTTTAGTGTCTATAGCTTTATACACAGGTCAGGCATATTTTATGAACGAGAGAAAAATTTGCGGATACTAATTAACAGAGAGTTGAAGGATTTTATCTGGTAGGGGAAGAGGGCAAGAGTCAAGTGGGAGAAGTTGATTCTTCCAGTAGAACAAGGAGATTCAGGATAACCTGATTGAATGGATATTTTAGTGCTACACAGTTAAGGCTCTTAAACCTAACAGAAGCAGAAAGCTACAATTCAGAGTGGAAAAGGATGTTGATGGAGCAAGAGGTATTCAAACAATAAGGAAATAGTGGGATTTTGGTGCAGATCCTTAAGGAGAACAACAGTCATACAGAATATTATATTCATAAAGTAGAAGAAAGTATACTAAGAACTAAGACGAAAAGTGAATGGAGAAAGGAGATTCTGCTGATCGGGATGACTAGGGGTACAGAAAATTGGCAAGAGGAGGACGGAATTTATTGGAGGAAGTTCTCAAAGGAACCAAGGTGTTGGGAACAAATAATTAGAGAGGGAAAGGTAACAGAATGGGAAGAGGCCAAAAAGACATTTTGACTGCAGGCTACAAATTGCTTTCCCTGTCAGGGGTTGATATCAGAGTATAGGAAAGAGGTAGGGAATGCTAAGTGAAAGACAAAAGCTCCTGTTAAAAATGGATAATTAGTAGGAAACGTAAAATATTGCACTGTCATTCCAGGAATCAGTCAGAGGTGGTTGGAAAAGATTGGGAAGAGAGATTAGATTAGCAGTTTACAAAGAAACAATGGGAGAACATATGTATGGCTCCCAAATGTGCAACAGTCTAGAAGATTTAGGATTTTTTTCATGGAAGTGTTTGTATAGGTACTTATACCCCAAGCAGACTCCAAAGACATTTTGCTCAGGTACATGGTAAATGTTGAAGGTGTAATGGGGAAGAATGGGGTACCTTGAAGCATATGTTTTTGGAGTGTAATGTGTTGGCAGACTTTAAACATTCCCCACAGAGTACTCTGTCAAGAATACTGTGCAAACAAATGAGTGTAACTAAGCAAATTTTTTTGAGATGGGATACAGAATCTGAATTGCCTAGACATAGTAAGGCCTTGGCTTGTTAAGTTTAGTTTTGATGGCTGCCAAAAAAAAAAAAAAAAATGCTTAGAAAATGGAAACCAAATCTAAATAAACCATACTTTAAGTAGTGAATATTCAAACACAGATTAAGGAACAGGGAGTTGGATCTTAAAAAAAAAAAAAAAAAAACGAGTAAATTATATAGAGGAAAAATGGAAATTTGTGGGAACAATGCATGCAGAAAAATGTTTTGGAGGAGGAATGAGGTTTAAGAGAAAGCAGGATTTGAATGATTTATGTAATGTTGGATTGATTATATAGTATAGAACAATATGTGTGGTGTATAATGTTTGTACATGTGAACTTGTCAGTATTGTTATTTTACTTTTAAATAAAGTTTGCCTATGTCTAAAAGGAAAAAAGCAACAATCTCTCACAAAAGAAGGGCCAAAGCTTCCAAGCCACTGAGGTCTGTCATTTTTATTTCATACTGTTAATTGTTAAAGCCCACTGGACACAAATATCCCTTTTCAGGGGTGACCCAGGAGCATTGTCTGGTCAAGGAAGGAATCATATCCTGTACTCTTGACTACAGGAAGCAGCTCATTAATGGCTCACTGCCTAAATTCTTCTCTCT
The DNA here is from genome assembly GCF_019279795.1 of Protopterus annectens. NCBI lineage: Eukaryota > Metazoa > Chordata > Ceratodontiformes > Protopteridae > Protopterus > Protopterus annectens. The sequence continues at coordinate 428,118,116 of NC_056738.1, read as the reverse complement.
GTATCCCCTTGGCCCCTTTACAAGACCCAGTGAAGTAGGTTCTGGACCTATGTACTTTTTAGGAACTTGCAGTTGTAGTCACAGTAACAGTCATTGTCCGGGGTTTTTTACCTTGAAAAGGAATAAGCAGAAACTACTCCAAAGGACTCCAGACTCCTCTGACTGTATGGTAGATGAGCTGGCCTATGTGGACAAGATGTCCTCCACTGTTTGAGTCGCACACCAAAGACAACTTACGCTGGGCCTCCTCACCACATCATTTCTCACTTGGAGTCATCCTTAAGAACATGGAAGTTTGTTTCAAATTGGAGTTGTATGACTGCTTGAAATCCCTAAGAAAGTTGTAGAGAACTAGGTTTATCAAATCAAAAATGCTTTTAACTATTCTTCCAGTGATTAAAGCCTTGTTGGATGCATTCACCAGTAAGTGTTTGGAGGCAGACTGCTGATCCCCTGCCTCCAGGAAACCCACCCATTTTACAGAGTTATGCATCCCTTAGTGTCTGTAGAAGAATTTAATTACTGTTCTAGTGGTGGGTGTACATGGTTTTCAGCAAGAAGTCTATTCGGGCTGCAGTCCAATATCCCCTTCCCAGTGAGAGGGAAAGTAAAGTACTAAACTGCTTTTTAAAGGTCTGCACATCTGCCACCCTGCCTTCAGGGCTGTGAATTGCCAGACTTGCTTGTTGTGCAGATGATTCAGCCCTCATACGTTCTGCTGGCAACCTTCTCCAATTTCAGCATAACTCAAGGATCACCTGTTTCAGTTGAGTCCTGGTTGAACATTACAGAGCTTACACTCTAGCCAAATAAAACAGAGCTACTCCCATTTCTAACCAAGCCCCTTATCATAAACAAAGCTTGCTTTAAAATTACCTCCTCCAACACCCTCATAGAGGTTGTCTCACAAACCAATCTACACGGAAATGATTTTGATGACAGTTTAAAGTCTGACCTACATATCAGTTGCAGGGATGCAACTAAAACTTGGGACCTTGTATAAAATTTAAAATTCTTGTTTGAAAAACACTGCCGCTACTTATTACCTTCTCTGCTGTGTGCCTTCTGTTTTAACAAACCTTCAAACCACACTAAAAAAAAACAAAGTTAAACAGTGCTATAAAAAAGAAGCTAAATATGCTGCCTGTAAACTGTATAGATCCAACCACTGTATCTCCCTAAAACAGTTTATCTGGTTAGAATTACCTCACCTACTCCCAGCTTCTCATTCTCACTATCCATACCATTGTTTGTAAGTGCTTGCAGTGCTTATCTTTGAACAGTATTCTCTTTGTACTCATTCACAAAACCACTGCAGTCAGAACATAAATTACATCTTAATATTCAAAAATTACAACATTCATCTGGATGTTCACTCTACTCTTGTTGTGTTGCCAACATTTTAAATTCTACTTCTTCCGTTAAAACAAATAGATAATCCGTTCTCATTCAAACCTGAACTGAAGTAGTATTTACCAGAGCCTTTGAGCTACTCTTGCCTCTTTTTTGTTGTGTCTTTCGGCTTTTTCCTGGTTAGGGGTCGCCACAGCGGAACTCCAGTCCGCTAATGATTGGCAGTAGATTTTTCGTGCCGAGTTGTCAGCTCTGACGCACCACCTTCAACGAAGGTACGCCCATTCATGCACGTCTCCACACAGAAGACGCTCTAGCTGAGAATCGAACGGGACAACGTCTTACTGTGAGGTGACAACGCTACCGCAGCACCACTACAGCAGTTGAGCTACTCTTGCCTCTAGTTCAGGATAAATGCAGTATATATTAATCATAACAACCCATTCTAAACTGGTTTAATTTACATTACACTTGCTCTGCACACCTTGCTACTTTTTACCATGCTCTGCTGTTAACTTTTTCAGCTCTGTCTTCACAAAGGGTAGGAAATCCCAATGTTTTCCTCCTGTATTCTGTTTCAGTAGTCCTTTTTTGTTTATTATTTTGTACTTAACCTTCTTCTGTTACTTCCAAGCAGCATTTATTAACTGTCTTCTTACAGTGCATTTATTAAATGTTTCCTTACAGTTATTGTTTTAGCCTTGTTTGAAATTGTATCTATATGATTTTATAGTGCTATTAAAAATAATTTTATATATATATATATATATATATATATATATATATATATATCAACAAAACTGTAGTACCAATGGAGTCAGGAAGAACTGGAAATGAATCTTCAGTGTAGAATATTTAATAAATCCTTGTAATCCTGTTGCAGCAAAAATCCATGACAGCGAAATAAACATTTATATCACAATATAAATTAAGCGCTTTCGTCCGCTAATGCGGTGTTCACTAATCGAACTTCATCAGAATTATACAATGGATAATTCAAAGGAAAGGTGACTGGAAAAATGCTTTGGCTAGACACACACTTTCTAGCTCCCAATGCAGCAGATTTTTGTTCCTAGTACTTGATTATGTGTCATTACCTTATGGAGACTGCAGTCCTTTACTTGAAGTTAAAGAGCTTAGATGGCAGATTAGACTTCAGGTTGACACGCCCCTGGCCTTAATGGGAATCTTAATGTGAGAAGCATTCTCAAATGGATCAGATAGGAGTGGTAGTTCCCTCTCCTACCAGTACAATTGTCTGGAAATTTAGAATTTTAGAATGTTATTTCACATCTAGTGTATTTCTGAATTATCTGTTATATAATTCTGATGAAGTTCGATTAGTGAACACTGCATTAGCGGACGAAAGCGCTTAATTTATGTTGTGATATAAATTTTTTTTCACTGTCATGGATTTTTGCTGCAACAGGTTTACAAGGATTTATTAAATATTCTACACTGAAGATTATTTTTTCCAGTTCTTCCTGACTCCATTGGTACTACAGTTTTGTTGTTTGTTTTTGTACCTTACCTCATGGTGGACAGTTTTGGACTGTTTATATATATATATATATATATATATATATATATATATATATATATATATATATATATATTGTATTATTACTATTTGTTTTGTATTATTAAAATTGTACATAGCACTAAAAAGACTTGTGTAATCTATTTTTGTAGTATTTTTCATTTTATTTTTAATATTGTATATAGTTGTTAGTAATTGTTTCTATTACATCAATTAGGAATTCATCTGTAGAGCTGTTCTCTCTGGTCCTTGCTTAGTTGAATGTTCCTGGCAAACAAAAGACATGTAGAATAAAGGTGCGCTGGACTGTCCTGTCTCATTTGAAGGACAAGGCTGTGCAGGTACAGGACATGACCTTGAGAGATGAAAATGCCGAATGTATGCAGCCTCACCTCCCAGTTTAGCAAGCATTCTGTATTGTGAGTCTGTGAATACAGTGTGACATGCAGAGCAACAGTGTTTTTTTTTTTTAATTAGAGTCATGCCTGGCTGTGGATTTTGCTTTTGCCAGAGCATGGGAAAGCAGAGCTTGTCAATGCCCCATTAGAAAAGGAGCTGCCATTTGAACCCTTACTGTCAAAGTGTTTAAGTAGCAGGAGGAAACAGGGAAGACAAAGCAGTCTGTTAAACAGCTAAATCTTTCCCCTTCTAAGTACAGTAGAAACTACCAACAAATAGTTTGCTCTTCTGCTGGTGACAGAGTGGCAGCAAAAGTGGCAAAAAAGCCTTTTCAGGAGCAACTGGCAAGTTAGATTGTGGGTCGTCAGGGCCAGGACACCATAAGGAAAAAGCTTTAACTGAACAGAACTCCCCCACCCCTTTCTAGAAGAAACTGGCTCTTCCGCTATTAGCATGAGAAGATGGCAGGTTGATCAAAAATGTGGAAGCCTGGGAGCCTTTAAGAGCAGGACACAACAAGGAAATAGCTATAATTCAGCAGAACTGTTCTCTTCTCCCACCCCTTATCCCCAGCCTAACCCTTTTCCTGCCCAAGCAGATGTCCTCTTCCCATTCCCACCCAAACAACAAGGGGTCAATACAGATTGTAGGAGAAAATCACTGAAGACATTTTGGTTTTAAGAATAAAGGTACAGAAGATACAGGCTTCAGTTTATAGAACGACCAAGGTTCTCAGGCATTCTCAAACTATGCTTTGAAAAAAAGGCACCGATCTATCCTAATGGGACTTCTGAGACAATGGGCTATATAGAGGGTATTAAAGCAGAAAGCCCATGGTTTTACTTAAAACTGTTTCAAGTCCCTTGTGAATGATGAAAAAACATCCAGAGATAATGTGAGACCATGCACCTATACAAATTAAGCTTTGTGAGCAAGTAAATGTTTATTATGATACACATTGGTGCTTTTCAGTATTTCTTCTGAAAAAGAAACTGTTTAATGATTGGGTAGAACAAACTTTAACTAAAAATGTGATAGTGTTCAATCTCGCCGTTTGTTCTTACACATGGGTTCGGAGCCGATCCTCGGCTCCGTGCCGGCCTCTTGCAAGCTCTGCATCGAGAAGAAGCTCGAGACAATCTAATACCCACAATCCCCCTCTGCCTTTACCTCAGATCTAGTTTGCCGCTGCTGCATTCACATCGTTGTGAGCTAGCTCGAGCGTCTAAAGCTAAGATATAATTTATTTGTTATATTTTATTAGATTTTCTATTTCTGTTTGATGTTTCAGTATTATTCTGTGTGATTGTGTTGTGGTCTGGTTGATTTCTTGGAACCGTTAACTAATTTTATCGGTTAGATAATTTTCGGGGCCTACAACCCTTCATAAAGTTAATAATATTTGAGGAAAGAAAAGTTCAATCTTTTATACCGGATTTGACAATTTTTTATCGGATTTGACAAACTTTAACGGATTTGACTGCATTACTGGACTTGTCTCTCTTTTCTATAATGTCTGATAAGGTGAAGTCAGGTTTCAAGCGTTGTCAGTGTGGCCAGAAAATGTCAGTGACTGACAACCATAGTTCCTGCGTCTACTGCCTTGGCCCTCTCCACTTGCAAGAGGACTGTTCCATCTGTCACTCTTTTAGTGGGAGGGTCATGACAGATAGACGCAGGAAACTAATGGACAGAGGTCTGTTGAAACCTTCTTTTCAGGAGGCTCTGGATGCTTCTGACCAGGCATTGAAGTCCTCTAAGGAATCGAAGACGTCGGAGCCCAAGTCATCGGCTCCGAGCTCTTCAGCAAAGGTTAGATCACCGGTTCCACAGACTTCGGGGCCGAGTGTTCAACTGGTATCTGTTCCTGAGCCTCGAGTCTTGGAACCGGTGATGGAGCTCCCTCCTTCGACCTTATTGAGGTCGGCTCCGTCTTCGGTTCCTTCGACCCGTTCTTCCTCCAAACTTTCGGATATCGATGTGGATCGCGTGGTGCAGAAGTTATTGGAGCATTCGGCCTCTCCAAACTTATTTCGGTTTCCACCCAGTTGGTGTCGAAACTTGAAGGCCTCCCTGTATCTCCATCCATTCCTCCTCCGAGACCTATTCAGTCTTTGGAGCCGGAAGAGGCTGATCTACTGATTGTGGAGCCCTCGGGTACAGAACCTGCCTTTCTCGGTCTGTTCCTCTCACCTCGACTCCGTCGGACCCGATACCGAGTCTCGGAGCCGACGGTCTGTCCTTGGTTCCGGGCCGAGAGTCGAACCGACGTTCGGTTCCGACTCTCCCTCGGGCCTCGGCGGATCGATTCGGCTCCGTCCTCGGGGTCGATGCCTTCGGTGCCCATGTCGGGGATTCTTCCCATTTCCTCGGAACCGGGGGACTCTTCGATGCGGGACCCGGGAGCGTTCGACCTGATGAGGAAGGTGTTGTCTACCCAGACAACCACATCAGTGGAAGCAACCTCTCCTCCCCATAAAGGGCCGGTATCTTCATCTGCACCCACGGCCACATCCAAGCGTCGGGCACCAGTGTCTCAGCCACCCCTGGAGGGTGCCCCCTCTTCCTCCGAGGCTTCTTCGGATGCTCCCCACGAAGAAGTCCCTAGGAAAAGATTGTGTAAGAGGAGACACTTGGATTCTCCACAGGAATCCTTGACATCTGATACTGACTTAGATGAGTCAGAGGGGTCCCTAAGTCACCTTCGGAAGATGTCTCTTTTCGGACATATTGGAGATCCTGAAACAGAGAGGTGACTGGCAGTCCCTTCCCCCTTCTGAGGATGAGTCAGTTCTGCTGAAGGCATTTGGTGCTCGCCCTTCTTCCTCCTGGGTCACTCCGCCCTTCGACGAACTAATGGAACTAATTGCTCGAAGGGCGTGGGAGGCTCCTGACACAGTGGAACCAGTTCCAAGGAAACCTAATAAATACATCACGGCACCTCAGGACAAGTCCTACCTAACTAAAGGAGTTCCAGTAGACGCTATGGTGGTGGCAGCAGCCACGAAAAAGGAGATGTCGGAGTCTTCTTCGTCTGTCCATCCTCCTAATAAAGATTCTAGGACGATGGATAGATACGGGAAGCGCATTTTTAGTTCAGCGGCTTTTTCCATGCGGTCCCTGAACTATTTGACCCATTTTACACGTCTACAGAGGGATCTAGTCAAAGAGTTGGGAGATACCCTCCAGGGTACTACAGATGCAGCTGTCTCAGAGAAAGTGACAGCGCAACTCAATACCCTTACATCAATTGTTAACTCGTCCATGAGGCTGATTTCCTACGCAGCCGAAGGTTCGAGTAGGGCAGCAGCTTCAGCGATTGCTCTTCGCAGACAATCCTGGATGCGCTTATGCTCCTTTGCGGAAGCCTTCAAGTCTTCCTTTACTAACGCCCCATTTGACGGTGCCACTCTCTTTGGCCCCAAAGTAAAGGAGACCCTTACCCGGTGTGAACAGGAGGGAAAGACTCTGTCTGCTGTCGGAGTCCGTTTTTCCACCCCAACCAGACCGTACCCCAAAGGGCAACGTGGTGGAAAAATGTGGTTTCGAAAACCCCAAGGATCTTTCCCAGGCACACAGGGAGACGCCCCCTCTAGAGGCAGAGGAGGGGGTAGAGGTGGAAGACGCCGCCCTGGCGGCAGAGGGGGTCCGCAACATCAAGGTGACAGGGAGACACTCCCTGGTAAACCTTTCCAGCACTCCTGAGAGGAGGCCCGACTGTCCTGCTCTGGAGGCAGTCGGGGGTCGCTTAGCTTTATACCCTCAGGCCTGGCAAAATTTAACTACAGAAAAGTGGGTAAAAAGCGTGGTTACCAGAGGTTACAACATACCCTTTCTAACTCATCCCATTCCAAAGAAAAGACTCCCAGATGTACCGCCCCATCTGCGAGAGCCAGCAGCCATAGAAATTTCAAAGCTGCTAGAAAAAAGAGTCATCCAACCAGTCCCAGTGGACCAGCAAGGATTCGGGACTTACTCAAGGTTCTTTTTAGTTCCAAAGAAAACAGGGGACTGGAGGCCCATTCTGGACCTAAGCTACCTCAATACCTTCGTCAGGAAGGAAATGTTCCGAATGGTCACGCTTCAATCGATCCTTCCATTCTTACAGAAGGACGACTGGATGTGCTCAATAGATCTAGAGGATGCATACTACCACATCAAAATGGCCAGGGCATCCAGAGATCATCTGCGCTTCCGGCTGGGGGCCAGTCACTTTCAATTTCGAGCCCTGCCCTTTGGTCTGACCTCAGCCCCAGGGTCTTCACCAAATGCATGGCAGTGGTAGCGTCTCACTTGAGACGCCAAGGATTCCAGGTGTTTCCGTATCTGGACGACTGGCTCCTTTCTGCCACCACCCAGCGTCAACTATTACAGGCCAGAGACTTTGCTCTTCAACTGTGTGTTCACCTAGGGATTTCCGTAAACTTTGGAAAATCCTTACTTCAGCCATCACAAAATATCTTGTTCATAGGAGCAGAATTAAACACACGTCAGTTGATTCTGAGGCTTCCCCCAGAAAGGATATTATCACTTCAGACTCATATACGTCTTCTACTCTTGTCAAGGAAATCTCCTGCAAAACTAGTACTGAAGGTGTTGGGCCTCATGTCAGCCTCCCTTATTGCAATTCCCTTGGGAAGGCTGCACATGAGAGTCCTACAATGGCTGCTGTTTGCACAATGGTCGTTTCAACAACTACCTCTAACACACGAGATTCTTATAACAAAGACATGCAAAACAGATCTGAACTGGTGGCTTCAAACGCAACCTTTCCAAGGGGAGACCGTTTGTGCTACCCACGCCCACAGTTACGGTGACCACGGACGCTTCCCTGATAGGGTGGGGGGGCATCTTTCAGGGACAGACAGTCCAAGGCGAATGGACCAATTTGGAGTACAATCTGCACATCAATGTTCTAGAGTTGAGGGCAGTGTTTCTAGCGTTGCAACACTTTGCTCCCCTTCTTCCTCTGGGAACTATTGCAGTTCAGACGGACAACATGTCTGTAGTCTGGTACATAAACAAGCAAGGGGGAACCAAATCCTATCAGCTATGCAGAGAGGCCATGAGAATCTGGCAGTGGGCGGAGTCCACGGGTCGCTTTCTAATAGCAACGCACATCCCGGGGTCATCCAACGTCATAGCCGACAGGCTCAGCAGAGCAATTCTGTTACCGCACGAGTGGTCCCTAAAACAATCAGTAGCGAAAAGGATTTTTCGCAAGTGGGGCCAGCCTTCCTGCGATCTGTTTGCGTCTCCAATGAACGCCAAATGCAGGAGCTACTCTGCCCTATTACCCCCTCCAGAGGAAGTCCCCAGGGACGCACTGGTTCACGATTGGCCCCCGGGACTCCTGTACGCATTTCCTCCATTTCCTCTCCAGAAAGCCAGGAACCTACACAGGACAATAATCCTCATTGCCCCATTCTGGCCTAGTCAAATTTGGTTTCCCTTCCTGAAGATACACTGCATTCGGGGACCCTGGATCCTGGACCCAGAGCCAGATCTATTGACTCACTCGTCAGGGGTTCCCCATCCCGCGCTCCTGTCCCTCCATTTAGCAGCTTGGCTGCTCCAATTCCCAACTTAGCCAGGTCTGATCTTTTGTCACCAGCAGTCCAGAATATATTGGTGGCTTCCCATAAAACTTCCACTACTACAACATATGCTAGCAAATGGAAGCGATTTGTATTCTGGGCGAATACACACCATGTGGATCCTTTTATAGCTCCTTTGAATAAGATATTAGAGTTTTTAACGGACTTATTCCATCAGGGTGCTTCTCCTGCTACACTGAGAGTTCAATTGGCTGCCATTTCAAATTTCCATGTGGAAGAATGTGGAGCTCCTGTTATGGCTCACAGACTTTGTAAAGCCTTTTTAAAAGGGGTTTTTCATATTAGACCACCGATCAGATCTCCTACGTCACCTTGGAGTCTAAACTTGTTGTTATCTAAATTAATGTTGCCCCCCTTTGAACCTGCCTCTTCTTGCCCATTAAAATTTTTGTCCTGGAAGACTCTCTTTTGGTAGCCATTACTTCCGCTAGACGAGTATCTCAACTTCAAGCACACTCCATCAAGCACCATTTTTTAATCCTTCTCTCTGACAGAGTTTCTCTTCCTACCAATTCATCCATCCTCCCTAAAGTGTGTTCTATTAACAATATTAATCAGTCCATTGAATTACCCACTTTCTTCAAAACCACTCCAACAAAATGGAGTATATGTTACACAAATTAGATGTTCACAGACAGCTAAGATTTTACTTGGATAGAACAAAAGATCACAGAAAAACTGATCAACTCTTTGTGGCTTTTGCTGATAGCAGGAAAGGACTTGCAGTTACCAAAAGAACTCTTTCTAAATGGTTAACGGATTGTATAATCTATGTCTACGATTCTTCAAATCAAACCCTTTTGCACAAACCCAAAGGACATTCCACAAGGTCAGTGTCTACATCTTTGGCTCATGCAGCCCGCCTACCACTGGACGCTATTTCAGCGGCTGCTACTTGGTCTAAGCCACATACATTCATTTCTCATTATAAGGTAGACAAGGTTTCTAGGGACAGGGCAACCTTTGGTTCCACTGTGCTCAAGAACGTCCTCCCGTGAGTTCCTCAGGAACAAGGAGCTAGGGACGCTACCCATGTGTAAGAACAAACGGCGAGATTGAACACTATCACATATAGAAGTTATGTCCTTACCATAACGTTCCATGTGGAGTGTTCATCTCGCCTTTGTTCTTACAGTCCCACCCTCCCACCCTTAGGAAGAACGTTCTTTGATGCCTGGCCAGGAGCATTCTGCTGCTGTTGCAATGTTGTGTACATAGTTGGCATATATATATATATATATATATATGTCTATTTGGCTTATATATATATAGTTATGTATAGATTCTTTCTGTGCATATGTGATGTAAGCATGAATGTGCTCTCTCTGTAGATTGGTTTGCTTGCAAACTAGATCTGAGGTAAAGGCAGAGGGGGGTTGTGGGTATTAGATTGTCTCGAGCTTCTTCTCGATGCAGAGCTTGCAAGAGGCCGGCACGGAGCCGAGGATCGGCTCCGAACCCATGTGTAAGAACAAAGGCGAGATGAACACTCCACATGGAACGTTATGGTAAGGACATAACTTCTATTTCATTAGATTTGAACCTCACCAATAAAGAGCTTACAAAGAATTGTCAGAATTGTAAATTGAAGATTAGAATTGTGGTCACAATGAAAGCAAATGAAATATTAGTTTAATGGGTTGGTGTTGGGGTTTATTGGGGCAAGGGTACAGGGTTTGGTTCCCTTACAGTGCCTTTAATGCACACTAATTAATATCAGGGATTGGGAGGTTGGCATAATGCTTAAGGAGTTTACCATGCAAACAAAAGATGCATGGTTTAATTCTCACATGGCGTAACTGGCTAGTCTTAAAATGGCCAACAAGGGCAGTTAGCCTAGTACTAATCTGTGATCCTATAATATGGAGTAACAGCCCCTACTTCTGGTCCCTCATGCTCGCCTTTACATAAGAATTCTTCACTGCATGCCAAGTGTGCAGTGGTCCCAGCATCTGAAGTAGTTAACTTCATTTTATCTGCAACCTGTGGGTAGACGGATCCGTATCGGATCCGAGCCAGCAACTTTTTTCTAGCATCTGCTCCAAGCTCCTCCCCTTACTCATAATGCCCTACCATCTCCTATCTTCCCCCAGATCTCATTTGCCACACCAGTAGTGTACATCATGGTCTCCTTTGCTCTGAGCTAAAAAGGGATAGTAAGTGGAAACTTTTGTTTATATCTAGTGTGCTTGTGTAGGATTACCCTTCCTCCCCTTCTGTAGTAATGCGTTGGTCGTTAGTGTAAAAAAAAAAAAAAAAAGTTTTTTTGGTAGTCGAATAGTTCTCAGGCCTCCCCTTCCCCTACCTGTGTGTGTGTGTGTTTTTCTTTTGTGGGAAGGTAGTACCTTTACCTTTGAGTGCAGGACTATGGCTGATCAGCCAAAGCCTGTATTCAAAAAATGTACAGAGTGTGGCCATAAGCTTTCCCCTGCTGATGGTCACACTCTGTGTGTGATATGTCTAGGAGTGGCACATTTATCCACCCAGTGTGCTGTCTGTTCAAGCTTCATCCCCAGGGACCTTAGGGATCGTAAGGCCAAGCTAGTTACCAGAGGCCTTCTCTCAGTTGCCATGCTGGATTCTGCCCCGGCCTCGGTCGCTAGTGCACCTCCCCAGACAGGGACTCAACCTCCCTCTTCGTCTAGCGATGGGTCCTCTAAGGACAGATCTTCAGTCAGCGAGGCTGACAAAGATAAAGAGAAGAAAGGGATAAAAAGAAAGAGAGGGCATCGCAAGAGATCCCCAGACAGGGAGCTTTCTCAGCCCTCCACCCAAGACCATGAGGCCTGTTTCTCCTCGGCTCCAGTCACCGTGTTTCTCACTGGTGCCGTTGGAACTTTTAGACCCGAGGCCCTCCAACCCTCTGCGCAGACCAGCCAGATCTGAGTCTGTGGGCTCTTCGAGGTCGACTCGGAGCCTATTGGAAATGGATATGGACAGGATGATGTGGAGATTTTTTCAGACCCAAATTCAGATGGGAGTCTTGCCAGGTCCCTCTCCCTCTGCAGGGGCAACCTCCATGCCTCTTTTCTGCCCCATCTCTCCTTCCCTGATCCGTGCTTCGGCTTCGGGGCTTTTGGATCTGAGGTTCTTCGAAGCTGGTAGCTCGGCGCCAACGGTTCCTCCAACATCGACTCCGGCTGACGTTCTTCATCTCACATTGCTGCAGTCCTTACACTTGGGTAGTCCGCTGTCCTCGGTCGGCCCGAATATCAAAGTATTAGGCTGACGTCGGTCAAGGTGCATAAGACTGACATCAGGACGTCAGGGTACATATGCGCATGACCGACGTCATATCCTCAGTCTTTTTTGCCGCATGGTCCGATGCAGAAGCAGCATTGCAAGTGCCGTTCGGCGTTCTGAAATTTTTCGAATTCGGAGTTTCAGACCGAGTCAAAGTTGGCTAAGTACCCGTTAGAATATTTTAGTTTTTTCTTGCCTCAGTGGTTTACCGGATGTCAGAAAAAGTGAATAACTGTATTTCTTGTGGGAAACAGATACCGCATAGAAATTATCATACTTTGTGTATTCCTTGTTTAGGGCCTGAGCACGACGTTGTTGGTTGTCGCTTTTGTGCTAGATTCAATAAGCGCACTATTAAGAGAAGATTAGATTGTGCCAGGTTAGTCTTCGGGAAGCGGTGCAATTATAATATGCCGTCGGATGCTCCAACGTCCGCTTCTTCGAAGAAGCGCAAGGATAAAGCAGCTAAGCCCAGGCAAGACGAGTCGTCCGTACCGGACGCCGGTTCTTTACAGGTGTCGGTGGAGCCGGTGGTTCCGCCGGAGGTTTCTGTGGAGTCCCAGGGGGAGACCTTGTTATTGCAGGATGTGGCCTCTCAGGAGGCAGGTCAGGCTGAAGGGGCTTCTCAGGTTACTGTACTTCCCTCCCTCCCTAGGGTGGTTAGGCCATCTCCTTCTGTTTCCAAGGCTTCTCCCAGAGGCAGGCCAGGTTTAGCTTCAGTTGGTGTCACTCCTAGTTCTTCAGGATCTGTGCCCAAGAAGCATATGCTTAAAATGGCAGAAGATTTGATTACTTTGATTAGAGGTTCTTTGCCCCCTCCTGATAAGAGACCTAGGGTGGAACCTGAGTTGGGGAGTTTTGAGCAGGCTTCAGATGTTTCTGAGTCTTCGGCTGAAGACTTGCAGGAGTATTCTCCTTATTTTGATTCTGATGTGGATGATTCTACTCCTTCTGCTTCTCCTCCTGAGGATTTTTCTTTTTCAGAGACTCTTCATTCCATGAGGGAGCATTTTAAGTGGGAAGGTCAGGACTTCTCTGATTCCAGGAAAAGGCTTAGGGAATTTTTGTTTTTACCCCAGCATAGGCCTTTGGCTATTCCTCCTGTTCTGGATGTTGTGGGGGATGTGTTTGCAGAGGCTTCTCTTAATCCTGATTCTTTGCCTCCTGCTCCTGTTAAACCGGATAGGTATTATAGGGTGCCTGAAGCTCATAAGTATCTTTTTAGAGTCCTAGGGCGGACCCAGAAACTGTTAGTCAGGGGCCTAAGGGTGTTAAGGCTTCTGTTGTTAAAAATCCGGTTCCTCCAGATAAAGAGGCCAGGGCTTTGGATAGATGGGGAAAGAAAGTCTATACTTCTTCCACCCTAGCTATGAGGGCTTTGAATTGCCAGTTTCACATGTTGAAATACCAAAACTATCTACTTTCTCAATTGAAGTCTAAGGTAGATGCTCTGGCGGAAGGTATTGAGTGTAAAGAGTTACAAGATTTGGTACATGTCTCTGAACAGGTGGGTAAGCATTCTTTGCAATGTGGTTTTGATGCTGTACAGGCCTCGTCTAGGGTGGCTGCCACTGGGTCAGTTCTTCGCAGGCACGCCTGGCTGAGGGATCAGAATTTATCTGACCATGTTAAGACAAGGATTTTAGATGCTCCTTTACAATCTGATGTGTTGTTTGGTTCACCTGTTGAAGCAGTCTTAAAGAAAATGGAAGACAAACCTAAGTCTATGCAGACTGTTAAAGATTTTTTGCAGGTTCAGCCTCCGAAGTTTAGCAGAAATTGGCCTACCAAGGGGTGGACTTATCCTTCTTATGATTCCCAGTCTAGGGGTAGGTCTAGACGTGGTAGGGGCAGAGCTCAGGGCTCTTTCAGGCCTAGAACAGGGAGTTCACCTGCACAGTCTTCGGGTGAGGGCAGGGGTCAGTCCTTTCGTAAACAGACCCAATGACCTACCTTTTCAGCTGCCAGAGCCTTCTCGTCTGGCAGCACCTTTGGGAGGAAGGTTGGCACTTTTCAAGGAAAATTGGAGTTTAATTACCCAAGACAGATGGGTATTGGATATCATACACCAAGGTTACAGGTTTTATTTCCATACCTTGCCTCCTTTCAAAGGCATGCCAGACGTTCCTCCTCAGCAAAGAATAGAGGCTCACAAACAGATTTCTCTGCTGTTCCAAATAGGAGCCATACAACCAGTCCCTCTGTCAGAAGTGGGCCTAGGATTTTATTCTCGCCTGTTCCTAGTACCAAAGAAGGGGAACACGTGGAGACCAATTTTGGATTTATCTATCCTCTACACTTATCTGGACATTCCCAAGTTCAAAATGTTGACGTTACAACAGCTTTTACCTCTGCTGGGCAAAGATCACTGGATGGTGACTCTGGATCTCAAGGAGGCTTACCTTCATGTTCCTATCAGGCTAAGTTGCAGGAAGTATCTGCGTTCGGGCTGGGACTTCTCATTATCAGTTCTCTGCATTGCCCTTTGGCTTATCTACTGCGCCCAGAGTGTTCACGAAGGTTCTGGCTCCAGTGATAGCTTTCTTCAGGCTACGAGGAATACAGATCTACCCTTATTTGGACGATTGCCTGATTCTGGCTCAAGGAAAGGACGAACTTCTTCATCATCTACACTATGTGATAGCAGTGCTAAGATGCCTGGGGTATTCTGTGAACGAAATAAAGTCCAGTCTAGTACCCTCTCAGGACATGTGCTTTCTGGGTGTGAGACTGAATACAGCATCCCAGATGGCCTTTTTGACCCCGGACAAACAAAAGAATCTTTCTCTTTACTTCCATCAATTGTCTCATCAGTCCAGGCTGACTGCAAGGACAGTCCTTCAAGCCTTGGGGTTCATGGCATCTTGTATTCTGGTGCTTCCCAATGCCAAACTGCATATGAGGAAGCTACAATGGTATCTCAAAATGTATGGACACAGCACTGCCAAGATATGGACACTGTCATTCAGATAATACCTTGCATTCAAAAGGAATTTTTGTGGTGGGCTCAGGAATGTCACCTAAACAAGGGACTCTCTGTGACCCGGCCAGAGGCGAGTCAGATTCTAACGACAGATGCCTCAGACAAAGCTTGGGGAGCTCATCTAAATGGAAAGTGGATACAAGACACGTAGCCTGCCAGACTTCTACATCTACATATCAACTTGAAGGAGATGTTAGCAGTCCAATTTGCATTAATAGCTTTCAAGGATTTACTTCTTCCAGGGCAGGTGTTGATTCTAACAGACAACACAACTGTCATGTGGTACATCAACAAGCAAGGGGGAACACATTCTTATCCTCTGTGCAGACAAGCAATGATTTTGTGGGAGACTGCTCTCAGTTTACAGCTACATCTTCAGGCAAGGTTTCTGCCGGGAGCACAGAACTCCTTAGCAGATATGTTGAGCAGACAAATAATGGATCCCCACGAGTGGAAATTGGATCCTCATGTTTTTCAGAAATTGACAGTGTCATGGGGAACTCCAGACATAGATCTGTTCGCTTCTCCACTAAACTACCAGCTGCCAAAGTTTTGCACAAAAAGTTTTCATCCCACAGCTTGGAAAGTGGATGCTCTTTCATTCAATTGGAGCAATCTTCATGTGTATGCCTTTCCACCTCTGCCTCTCCTCCCAAAGGTACTTCTGAAGGTCAGACAGGACAAGCCAAAGATGATTTTAATAGCTCCAGATTGGCCTCGACAGCATTGGTACCCACTACTGAGAAGTCTGGTACGGGAGCCTCCATGGCCTTTACCTTCGATTCCACACCTGCTGTCCCAGGAGAACAGTCGTTTACTCAATGTCAAACTTCACTCTCTTCACCTGACAGCCTGGCATATTCTGTTTTAAACCCTGGAGGGTCTCAGCTTCCACAACAAGTTTTGAATGTTATTTTGGAGGCCAGAAGGCCTAGTACAAGGAAAGTGTACGCAGATAAATGGAAGAGATTTTTATTTTGGAGTGCAGCAAAAGCATTTGATGTTTCTAAGCCTAATTTAAGTGTGGCTCTTCAATATCTTACTGAGTTACTGGACAAAGGTTTGTCCTTCTCTTCTATTAAGATTCATGCTGCAGCAATTTCTGCTCACTATGACTGTGACCCACCATTGTTTTCTCATCCTTTGTTTAAGCAATTCCTTAGAGGGGCAAAGAATATAAGACCCCCACGGAGAGCTCCTACTCCTGCTTGGGATCTCAATTTTGTGTTGGAGAAACTCACTCTACAACCTTTTGAGCCAGCTACTGCTGAGTTGAAATATTTATCATGGAAGACTGCCTTTTTGTTGGCCATTACCTCTGCGAGAAGGGTTTCTGAATTACAGGCCCTTATGGCAGTTGAGCCTTTCTTAATTTTCCATAAGGATAGGGTATCTTTGCGTACTAATCCTTCCTTTATGCCTAAAGTGGTTTCTAGTGTGGCTTTAAACCAGACTATTCATTTGCCTACCTTTTATGCGAACCCCCAAAATAAAGGGGAAAAGATTTTGCACACTTTGGATATACACAGGCAGTTGCGATATTATTTGAGCAGAACTAAAGGGTTCAGGCAGTCTCAGCAGTTATTTGTTTCTTTTGCTTTGAGTTCTCAGGGCAAGCCTGTGTCAAAACAAACTATTTCTAAGTGGATTGGGTTGTGTATTGCTTTATGTTATTCCCATCATGGTAAGGAGATTCCAGCTGGGATTAGGCCTCATTCCACTAGGGCTACTGCCACTTCTACAGCCTTTCTAAGGGGGGTAGCAACTAAGGATATTTTGGAGGCTGCTACTTGGAGTTCAGTGCATACTTTCTCTAAGCATTATCACCTTCCTCTTTACTCTAAATCGAGGGCTGGTTTTGCCACTGCAATTTTACAGGGCATTTTGGCAGCTCCTACTGCTTTTAGTTGTGCCATCCTCGCTTTTCTCTGCTTTGGGATTCTACCCAAGTGTAAGGACTGCAGCAATGTGAGATGAAGAACATAGTACAGTTTTGTACCTACCATAAATGTAGATGTTCGAAGATCCGCATTGCTGCAATCCAATTTACCCGCCCTCCTTCCCTCTGTAGTTAGAGGCGGTTGTGTGGTGTGGGTTGTACATATTGTAAATATTGTATATATTGCACATATAGTTAGTACACAGGTGTTTGGTTGTTTTTTGTTGTCTTTTGGTTTTGACCTTTCTGTTTAGGGTCTTCTGACATCTGGGGCAAGAAAAGACTGAGGATATGACGTCGGTCATGCGCACATGTACCCTGACGTCCTGATGTCAGTCTTATGCGCCTTGACCGACGTCAGCCTAATACTTTGATATTCGGGCCGACCGAGGACAGCGGACTACCCAAGTGTAAGGACTGCAGCAATGTGGATCTTCGAACATCTACATTTATGGTAGGTACAAAACTGTACTTTACCTTGAGTTCCTCGGATCCGACTTGCTCGGATCCGAGTGACTCTCGGAGCCGCGGACAGGGAGTCAGACCCGGGGGAATGGATTCTTTGGCTCCGACCCTTTCAGACCCGACCCGTTCCCTCGACTTCAGGCTACCCTGTCTTCAGCTCTGGTCCCCGCTTTGGATCCAGGGAGGACTTCTCCTTTGGCCTTCGAAGTAGTGGGGAGGGTTCTCTCCCAGGGATTGAGACCCCAGCCCAGTCCCTCTGATACCACCCAGGCCCCCTGGATTTGGCAATGACTCTCTTCATCCTGTCTCAGGGACAGCCCGTGCCAGAGGATCCCCAGGTCATTTTTCCTGAGGAAACCCCTGTGGCTCGTGGATCCCCTTCTGAAAGTCCCACTGAAGAGGGCCACCGCAAGTGCAAAAGGAGGCACTTGGACTCCCCCCCCCCTCCCGAATCCCTCACCACTGACACTGACTTAGATGAAGGAGAAGGTTCCCCCAGGTCACCTCCCGAAGATGTCTACTTTGGAGAAATTATGGAAGTTCTCCGCCAGAGGGGAGGTTGGTCAGCCCCAAAACCTTCTGGGGATGAGTCAGTGTTCCTGGAGGCCTTTGGCACAGGCCCATCTACTTCCTGGGTGTCCCCACCAGCAGACCCCTTGGTGGACCTCATCACCACGAGGGCATGGAAGGAGCCCGACACCATAGAGCCCATCCCCAAACGTCCTGACAAGGTCTTATCTCCTCCTTCGGATAGACAACCCTGGTTGAAAGGAGCCCCAGTTGATGCTATGTTGGTCGCAGCGGCCAGAAAGAAGGAACTAGCACAGGAGAGTTACTTAGTCCACCCTCCAGACAAGGAGTCCAGGTCGGTGGATAGGTTTGGGAAGCGCGTATACTCTTCAGTGACCTTTTCTATCTGTGCTCTGAATTATTTGGCACACGTGATTCGACTTCAGCGAGACCTTGCTTTGGAATTCGCTGTCACCCCCAGAGTCTTTATCGCCGCAGGACAAACAGCTGTTTTCGACGAAAATGTCTACTCTGAAGTCGGTCTCAAATACATCTATGCGGCTACTTTCCCATGCCACGGAAAGAGCAGCTAGAGCGGCTGGGACAGGCATACCCATGAGGCATTATGCCTGGCTCAGATTGTGTCAGTTTGCAGACCCTTTCAAGGCGTCTTTTATCAACGCTTCCTACGACGGCTCTTCCCTCTTTGGGATGACAGTACATGACACACTGGTCCAGAGCGAAAAGGACGGGAAGACTTTGTCTGCCGTCGGAGTCCGTTTCTCTAACCCTCAGTGGTTCTTCTCTAGGAATCAAAGAGGGCAGAAGAAGATGTGGTTCCGAAAATCTCAGTTTTCCCAGGATTCTCAGGACAGCTATTCCCCCAGAGGCAGAGGGGGACAAGATCGACGCCGACTCAGAGGTATAGGGGGTCCTAGGAATTTCAAGTCTAGGGAACCCGTTTCTGATAGACCCGGTCAGCAGCCCTGAGGGCTTGCCCGACTGTCCTACTCTGGAGGCAGTCAGGGGACGATTGTCCTTACACCCAGCGGCATGGGAGTTCATTACGACAGATCGCTGGGTTCTTCAGATAATATCCAGAGGTTACTCTATTCATTTCATTGCCCCTCCAACCATTACAAAACACCTCCCGGATGTTCCACCCGCTCACAGGGAGGCAGCTCTAGAGGTTTCAAAGCTGCTTATCAAACGAGCCATCGAAAAGGTTCCCCCCGATCAGTCCTGATTAGGCATCTACTCAAGGTTTCTTTTTGGTGCCAAAAAAGACGGGGGACCTCAGGCCCATTCTAGACCTGTCAACATTAAACCTGTCGGTAGCAAAACAGAAATTCCGGATGGTCACTCTACAGTCCATTCTACCTTATCTCCGAGAGTGCGACTGGATGTGCTCGTTAGACCTTCAGAATGCTTGCTACCACATCAAAATACACAGAAGCTCCAGGAGGTTTCTGCTCTTCCGGCTGTCACTTTCAGTTCAGGGCCCTACCCCTTGGTCTCACTACAGCCCCCAGGGTGTTCACCAAGGTAATGGCAGTTGTAGCGGCCCACCTGAGGCTTCAGGGTATTCAGGTGTTTCCTTACCTGGATGATTGGCTCTTCGCTGCGCACAACAAGCATCACTTGTGTCTGGCCCGAGATTATTTCATTCGGTTAGCACTTACTGGGAATTACAGTCGATGTTCACAAATCCCATTTGCAACCAGTACAAATTCAAGACTTCATTGGGGCACGGTTAGACACTTTGCAGATGAAGGTATTCCTAACTCCAGATTTGATTCTACATCTCAGGGGCCACATAGCTCAGATAGCTAACTCCCAGTCTTCAAAGGCGAACGAGGTTCTCCGGGCTCTGGGCTCCATGGCTGCCACCATATCTATTCTCCCGTATGCACGCCTTCACAAGCGGGTTCTTCAATGGACTCTGGCTGTCCAGTGGTCCTGGCTAGACCTACCCATGGAATTTCTGATCAAGATCAGTCACATCTGCAGGGCATCTCTTCTTTGGTGGTTAACTTCACCGGATATATCAACAGGACGCCCATTTGCGTCACCCTCAGTCCAAACCACAGTGACCATGGACCCCTCCCAACTCGGGTGTGGGGGGGCACTGTTTGGGAAGGACAGTCCAAGGCACGTGGTCCCAGACAGAGACCAATTTGCACATATGTTCTAGAGATGAGGGCAGTGCTTTTAGCATTGGAAGCCTTTCACACAGTCCTCCCTCTCTGATTGATTACAATTCAGTCAGACAACATGTCGGTCATCTGGTATATCAACAAACAGGGGGAACCAGATCCTACCTTCTATGTTGCGAGGCCATGAGAGTGTGGGTATGGGCGATTTCCACCAGTCAGTGTCTGATAGCAACGCACATCCCGGGGCGCTCCAACATTTTAGTGGACAGATTGAGCCGGACCATTCTGATGCCCTACAAGTGGTCTCTGAAAGAGTCAGTAGCGGAGGAGGTTTTCCTGGCATGGGATCAGCCTTGCTGCAATCTCTTCACATCTCCTTCCAACGCGAAGTGCAGTGAGTTGATTCCCTCACCAGGGGTAGTCCCCAGAGACGCTCTAGTCCATGCTTGGCCCCCCGGGGCTTCTGTATGCTTATCCTCCATTGCCACTTATTCCGAAGTTTCTTCAGAAAGCTTGCCGACTACGGTGCAAAGTGATCCTCATTGTCCCATTCTGGCCTCTTCAGGTTTGGTTCCCATTCCTTTGGTCTCATCTATTAGCTCCCCCGTGGGTTCTGGATCCCTACCCGGATCTAATTTCCCATCCGTCGGGGACAAGTCCACCCGATCTGGGCAGCCTCAAGCTAACAGCTTGGTTGCTGCAGTTCCGTTAATCGCCAGAACTCCCAGTCTTTCATCCCAGGTCAAATTGATTCTAGTGGCCTCTCTTAAGGATTCCACTAGAAAAATATATTGCAGTAAATGGAAGCGTTTTTCCATTTGGGATTCACAGAGAGAAATAGATCCCTTTACAGCTCCTGTTCCAGCGGTGTTGGACTTCCTGTCTGGTATTTTTCAGCAAGGAGCTAGTTCCTCCACAGTGAAAGTACAATTGGCAGCCATTTCCAGTTTTCACATTGGCTAAGACAACATGGCCTTAGCCTCCTCTAGGCTGTGCAAGGCTTTTCTCAAAGGTACTTTTCTGCTATGGGTCCCTGTCAAGGATTCTGTACCTTCTTGGGACCTTACTTTTGTTTTACAGGCATTGGTAGCCCCTCCTTTTGAACCCGCAGCTTCGGTGGACTTAACATTTTTGTCCTTGAAGACAGTTTTCCTAGTGTCCATCACTTCGGCTAGGAGAGTTTCTGAGCTTCAAGCTCTGTCTGCCGTGCCTCCCTATTTGGTCTTCCATAAGGATAGGGTTTCCCTCCGTACTAACTAACCCTTCCTTCTTACCTAAAGTGGCATCTGAAGCAAACATAAACCAGTCCTTTAATCTGCCCGTTTTCTTTCCCAACTTTCAAAATAAAGGTGAATACAAATTCCATTTGTTGGATGTTCATAGACAACTTCATTTTTATCTTCATAGAACAAAGTCTTTCCGCAAGACTGACCAATTGTTTGTTTCTTTTTCCAAAGCATTTATGGGAAAAGCTATTTCTAAAGTTTCTTTAGCCAGATGGATCACTCTTTGCATTTCACATGCTTACAAAGCAAAAAGTTTATCACCTCCTAGTATAGTTAAGGCTCACTCTACCAGGTCCATGGCGACTTCTGCTGCTTTTTGGTCCAGGGTACCTTTGGACGATATTTGCGCAGCAGCGACATGGGCCAATTAACATACCTTCATTTCCCATTACAAATTGGATCTGATTTTGAGGGGTAGAGCATCCTTTGGCTCTGCGGTGTTCAGGAATATCCTTCCATAAGGGCCTCCCAGGATCAGAGTAGCTGGGGACTCTGTCCCATAGGTTGCAGATAAAATGAAGTTAACTACTTCAGATAAAGAAGTTATGTACTCACCATAATGTTCCATCTGAGTAGTTATACTTCATTTTTCTGCGACATTCCCTTCCTCCATCCCCCGGACCTTATCCTGTTTTCAGGTTGGTTATTGGATTGAGTTGCATATATATTGTTAGTTGCAGAAAACTCGATCTGAGGGAAGATAGGAGGTGGTAGGGCATTATGGGTAAGGGGAGGAGCTCGGAGCTTGGAGCAGATGCTAGAAAAAAGTTGCCAGCTCAGATCCGATACGGATCCGTATACCCACAGGTTGCAGAAAAATGAAGTACAACTACTCAGATGGAACGTTATGGTGAGTACATAACTTCTTTTTTCCAGCAGTTTGAATGCTGCCATTCCCATAACTCAGATTTGCTGCTGACGCCTAACCTGGTGGCAAGAATCTCCAGTAGTACCTCTGGAGCAACTTTTCCATCTCCCCACTCCAACGACAACAGTAACCATGAACCATCCTCTGTGGGTTGGGGGGGAGTTATCAGGGGAGGATGGCCCAAGGGTCTTTGTTATATCTGGAAGCCAGTCTTCACATCAACATCCTGAAAATAAGGGTAGACCTTCTAGCATCACAGGCCCTTCAAGGCTTCCTTCTTTCAGGGGATGGCATGGTGCATCATTAAGTGGGAAGAAATTAAATCTTAGCTCCTTTGCAGGGAATCCATGACAGCATGGTAATGGGTAACAGCTTCACACTGCTTTTTGACAGTAATGCACATTCTAGGAACAGCCAACAGTCTAGAGGACAGGCTGAGCAGATCTATCCTAATGTGTCATGAGTGGTCTCAGTTCTGCAGTAGAGCAGCTATTCTACTGGTAGGGCCAACCTTGCAGCAGTGTATTTGCCTCCCATCCAATACAAAGTGCAGCAGTTATTTCATTTTGATTCTTCCAAAAGGGACAAGTCACCAAGAGATGCTCCACTTTGCCAGTGGCCCCCAGGACACCTTTATGCCTCTCCTCCTGTTATAGGTTCATAGGTGTATACTAGGCTAATGGCCACTATAGGGCCCTTAAAAGCCTAGCTGTGCAACCCAAATGTTGACCCACAAATTTGATTTATATTTGATTTGTAAGAGTTGATTTACTAACTACCTCTGTCCATCAGAGACATAATAGCCAGACCAGGGGTGAATTTCTGATCACCCATCCATTGGTTCAGGTCCCACTTAAATAGGGATAAGGAAGAACTCTGCTTCGGATGGATGGAGGAGCCTGTTCCAATGAATGGGAATTCTCTGAGAAACGTATCTGTCTGTCCAACACGTCCTGTGTATGTTCCAAGCAGAATTTGTCTTTTAATCTAGTAGTTCTAATGCTGTTTGTTTTGCAGATGCACAAAAGATTCATCAAAACAGGGTTCAGGGATGCCTTGTATGCTTGGCAAAGATCGTTTCTCAGAAGTGTGCATGATACCAAATAAAGACGCAAGGCTTTGAGGCAGTCAACATTTGCCATTGTGTTTACTGTCTGTATTATTTCTATGAAGAACCTTTGGATAGTCCAATTGCTACATGTGTCTGGTCAGATACATACTGAAGGGGGCATTATACTCTATGATGGGCCTGATGAAGACAGAGTATGGTGGTATGATGACCTCTCTGGACTTGTATGCCATGCTCCTGTTTATAAGTTGAGAGTAAGATAGTAAGATTTTCGTAATACCTTGGACACATGTTGGTCAAAAGCTAGGTTACCATCTACAAAAGTCCCAAGGTCCCTGACTAGTGAATCAACTTTTAAGGGTGTTTTATTGATGACATAGTTGATGACATAGGGTGACAGACTTCCCAAAAGATACTGTAATGCATTTCTTGGTACTGAGTTTTAAGCCATGGCTTTGGCACTAAGAGTTTGCATGTATTAGACCATCCTGAAGGGTGTTGTCACCTCGGGGGATTCAGTGACTACTCCCAGTTTACAGTCATCTGTGAACATGATTAGCCAGAGGCTGCTGACATTGGCTTTGACATCTGAGAAGTAGATGCCAAAGAGGAGTGGACCTAGCACACAGCCAGGGGAGTGGGACTCCAGTGGTGACCGAACTCTCTGTGGAGGTGGCCTCATTGATTTTAACTCCAAACTAGTACCTTTGATACGAAAATACAGCAGTCAGTTGTTCTTTGTCACAAAAATCCAAGTTTAATTCACACAAGCAGCTTCCAATATTTTAAAAAAAAAGCGCTGTGCTTTTTTTTTTAACATTGGAAGCTGCTTGTGTGAATTAAACTTGGATTTTTGCATCAAAGAACAATTGACTGCTGTATTTTCGTGTCAAGGGTACTAGTTTGGCATTCACAGTTCTATTTTGTACCTTTGCTGGCTTTTATTTGGTTTATTTCTCATTGATTTTAACTTATTTTAAACTCCTGGGTCCATTCAGTGATCCAGATAGCTACCCAGCATGTTATAAAGGGTCTATATTAGAAGACCGAATGTTTAGGTGATCGAACACCTAAACATCGATCTTCTAATATCGAAAGCAAAAAACGGCGAACGGCCAAGGGAAATCTTTCCCTGCGTTAAATCGTCCGTTCGCCATTTTTTGCTTTCGGTATTTCACCTAAACATTCGGTCTCCTAAATATCGACCTGTTATAAAGGGGTTTATACTAGTTCTGTAAGTTTGACAATGCCGAAGTGGTTGTATCAAATGCCTTAGCCAGATCTAGATAGCAAGTATGCACCATTTTCCTCTCATCCTTTCCCTTAGTGACTTTTTCAAAGAAGTCCACCAGATTCAGTAAGTATGACCTTCCCTTGACAAAGCCAAACTGGGATGGATCCAGTGTCTGGAGGTCTTCTATGTCTTGTTGATAATTTCCATGATAATTCTTTTCATGGCTTTTCAAATAAGACTAGTCAGACTAATAGCTCTGTAGTTTTCAGGATTTGTTGAAGGCTTCCCTTATGAGGGGGGATGATCATCGTAGTCCTCCATTCACGTGGTATAAAGCTTGCCTTAAGACTATAGTTAAATAATGACTCAGAGGTCCTGATAATTCATATTTTAGACTATTCAGGAGGCATCCTGGAATGTTATCAGGGCCCATTGAGGCCATGTTCTTGGTTTTAGTGAGTGCAGCTATTAATTGCTCCCTAGTTATAGTTGAAGGGGTTATGTTTGAGGGTACTGTTGGGGGGATGGTAGGTGGTGGTGGGAAGATTAAAGATGGAACTGAATTTGTCCGCTAACAGGTTCACTATATCGCCAGGCTCAGTGCATGTGGCACCATTAACCACCAGTTCAGCACATTGCTGTGTGCTGCTCTTGAGGTTTCTGACATAACTATAGAAGGCCTTATGGTTGTTGTCTTTCACCTGGGATGATGTCTTGACGTCAAAGTTGGATTTGCTTTATCTAATTAGCCCTCTTAGTTGCCTATTTACTTTTATGAGAGAGTTTTTTATCTTTATGGGAGTGACCCTTCATGATTTTTTGCCATATTTTTTCCCTTTTGTTGTATATCCTGTTTAATTTGGGGTGCCGTTGGTGCAATTTGTCTCCAGGGCTAATTCTGGGCATACTTCTGGTAGGTACAGCAGCATCTGTGCAGCCATTGACATTGTTTACAGAGTTTCTAAGAGCAATTCAGCATAGGCTAGTGTGCTCTTGGAGTTTTGAGGGACACTGAATTTTGACAAATCATCACTTAATAACAGGTAATTTGCCCTGGAGTAGATCCTTTCTATTATTTGCTTTAATAGGATTATGGAGTTGATTTTGGTTTTGAAGGAGACAACTTTATGGTTGGACTTTACCAGGGAGGAAGAGACTTTTTTTTTGGGGGGGGGGGTGCAGCATTCTTCCATATTTGTGAGCATGAGGTCCAGTATGTTGGGCCCTCTAATGGGCGTTTTCAATATTTGGTCAAGGGTGTTTATATTTATTAATTCCAGGAGTCTCTGTAGATTTGAGGCCGTCTGGAATTCCCAGTCTATAGAGGGATAGTCAAAGTCTCCCATGGGTAGGGTGTTAGGTTGGATGGTAAGTGTCTCCAGTAGGTCCAAGTATGTATTGTGAGCTTTTTAGGACAGGGAGGGTGACCTATAGCTGGCTAGGATATGGTATGGGAGGGATTTTGTCTATGGTGATCTGCACATAGAGGAACTTCAGCATGTCATCCTGTTTGACCACCCTAAAGGTGTTCTTGTTATTAATGTATATTGAAACACCTCCACCTTTAGCCCTTGTCCGTGCAACTACTGGTCTAAAAGTGTGAAAGTCACTGAAGCCTTGCACTGCTGGGGTACTCTCTCCTGCTTTAAACCATGTCTCAGTAACCATGTCTCAGTAACTGCACAGATATCTATTCTTGAGTGCGACTCCCAAACATCTACAGAAAGGCTCCAGTTGAAAAGTGAACGTAATCTGGATGAGTCAAATCTGGTACCCATTGCTGAGGCCTCATCTCAAGAACCATCATTGACTTCTGGATCCACAGTCAGAATTACTGTCCTATCTGTCTGGCTAACCTCAGCTAGACAGTTAACCTTCTTAAACTGACTGCATGTTTTTTTTTCATTTCCCAATATAGCCACTGACTCTGCCCTTTCCTAAGGTGTGGCCCTAATATTATCATTCTGTTGGAAGGAATTTGTTTACAAAAACAAATGAAAGTGCTTCTTCATATGGGCTTCAGGTCAAGGACTAAATCCCCTTTCTGTGCCAGTCTCATCAATTCTGCATTTCTTGGTTTCATTATTTAATGCTGGATCCAGCTGTTCTACAATTAAAATCCATTTGGCAGTCATTTTGAATGTCCACACTGACTTCCCTTCTCCCTTGCTTGCAGCACAGAAATTGTGCAAAATCTTAAAAGGCACCTTCATGTTCCAGCCTCCTGTCAAAGATCCTACACTACCTTATTATCTTAATTTTGTATTAGAGACACTGACAGACAACACTGTCCCTGGCAGCTATCACCTCAGCAAGAAAGATTTCAGAATTACAAATATTTTCTTCTACCCTCCCATATATTCTTCTCCCAAAGGTAGAGTTTCATTGAGAATTAATTTCTTGTTCATAACAAAGGTGGTCTCAGAGCGCAATCTTAACCAACCCATTAACCTTCCAGTTTCTTTCCAGCCTATACTAATAAAGGAGAATAGCTAATGCTGAGGGGTCTATGTTAAATAAACTAAAGTTCATATAATCAAACATGTCCCGGAAATCGAAAACGATATTGTGGGGGGCTGCGGCCCCACACCCCCCCAGTAAATATATATTCCAACTCCAAGATCGCACTATAGTGAGGAAAGGGCAAATACTCAAATTTTCACTGTACTGCGATCCCACAGCACGCATCTCAATTTCCGGGATTTTCACTCATTAGAGCGTTCAACTATATGAACTTTCATTCATATAATATAGACCCATTCTGTGTTTCGTCCTCCATAATCTAAGAAACAAGTACCCTTGGCAATCTACACAGATTCACAAATACACAGCACAGATAGAACCCACTATGAAACACGCGTCTGTGAGGCGACACATTGATTCAACTCAAAAGGCCATAGAGGCATACCTCCACACAATCCAGTATTCTAGTCATAGGCGGCTCCATAATGAGACACTACACCACAGACTATGCACGGAGAAGGTCACAGTCAGTTGCCTGTCAAGTGCCAGGATTTGCCACATCACACAGACACTCCACTCCTTGCACCACTAATACACATAAGATATTGTCATTGTTCATGTGTGTGTAAATGACTTGACATGTGTCTGCATGGAATAAATGAAGAGAGACATGATGGAGTTCTCTGAATATCTGTCTGAGGCAGGTATGAGTCTAGCCTTGAGCAGTATACTACCATCACCCAAAATGATACCATGCTTTGAACAAAAGATAATTGACTTCCAACAGTTGTCTTAGCTTCCTGTGTCACTCAAAGTATATGTCAGTTTGGGAAGAGATGGTAGAAGTCCTAACTGCTTTGAACTGCTTTGCAGGGATGGCCTGCAGCTTTTCCCCCAAGGTTTCCATACATTGGTCAAAACCTTCCCCATTCCCATGAAGCCTTTTTTAGGCAATGTCTGTCTTTTAAAACTTCCAACATAACTAAACAGATTTCAGACAACATTATTGTATTGCTATAAAATGCTTGCAACTAGGGTTGTGTCTGTGTAGTTTTTCATTTGTGTAAATGTATGATTGCTTATGTAGTAAGTGATGGTTTAATGAAGATGTTTCGGGTTTAAAAAAAAAAAGGGACAGGAACTGAATAATTTATGTAAAGTTGCTTAGGTTATATGATAAACAGCAGTATGTGTGAAGTATAATGTTTGTTAATGTTAATTTGTTAATACAGTTTGATTACTTTTGTATAAATGTAAATTTCCCTATGTCACAAGTGATAATCCAATAAAAGTGTTTAAAAACAAACATTAAGATATTCCTGCTAAGTGCTAGGAACATAAATAAAATAGTTCATACCCGAAGACATTGCTTATCCTGGAAAACATTAATATATGCATCATCACAGAGACCTGGTTCAAGACCAGTGAAAGTGCTCTATCAGTGCAGGCTTCAGTACCTTTTGCTCATACAGACCCATCTCATTAGATGAATGCACAAAAGATGGAGATATGTCAATATTCTCAAAAAAGAAAAAAATCCCACCTCCATACTCAGACAAGATAATGGCATGGAACTTTTCTGCGTCCAACTTGCTTGGACAAAACTCCTTATCACATCATAGATAACCACAGGACGACCCCCCCCCCCCCCAGTGTCCTCCCTGGCCCATACCTCCTACCTAATCAATATGCAATCTGTCAAATGTCCCTTCATAAATTGGGAGACTTAATACAGCCTCAAACATGTAGGCCCAGAGATTTATATACTTCACTAAAACAAGCTCCCTGGACCAGGTAGTCTGCACCCCAACCAGAGCTGATAACATCCTGGACTTGGTCCTTATCATTATTGACCAGCTCTGCAACGCACCAATTCTAACCTTCTCCTTGGTCAGACTGGACCACTAGTCTATCATATTCACCATAAAGCCAAAGTCTGAAGGATTTTCCAATACCTGTCTGTATTCAGAGACTATGCAAAGACTAATTTACAAAAACTGAGTGATGACCTGGCCATCTTCATCTCTGACCCCACTGCTTATGGATAATCCTGCACTGCCGAATTGTATGCACATGTATATAGCCGCATAGAGTCATCTGTTGTCCCCCTCAGAAATAAATGCAATGCCAAATTCAAACATAAACTCCTGTGATGGAGCCCTAATATAAACAGGCCGTGTAATAAAAAAACATCATTGCTTGAAAAAGTAAATTTAACTGTCAAGAAGCCAAAAATGCTTTTGCTAAACTAAATAAAGAACTCTGAATCCTGATCAAATCAACCAAAGCCAGATATGAGGTAAAAATAGCCATACAAACAAAGGACAATCACAGTGCTTTCTTTAGATATGCTAGAAACCTCAGCAACAATGCCCAGCACTGCACAGATTTATTACTAAATTAATCTTTAATCTTTTAACCTTACTCCCACTTCCCTCTTATTTCCTCTGATCAAATACCTGCATCTTCATCTACACCCCCCCCCCGAATCTCCCAAGAGCAATATCTCAAGACATTATCCAAGTATAAGAACAGTTCATCTATGGGGCCAGATGAAATACCAGGCTGCTTACTACTTAGCCTGAAACATAAGTTGTCAGACTCACTACAAATACTATTCAATATTAGCCTCAACACATACCAGATGAATGGAGGATAGCAACAGTCATTCTCTCGCACAAAGGTTGGACTTCAGTGGACCCGGGTAAATTATAGGTTCATAGATAGGTACTAGGCTAGCTGCCCTGGGGCCTATACAAGCCCAGCCAAAAAGGTACCCTGGCTTTTGCCACCCAAGAAAATTATTTTCCTGTGCCACTGTCGAGCAGAGCCACAGAGGTGATCCCCGGGTGAATTTCCTATTTCCCATCCAGTCATCAAGATTTTTCTTGAAGATTGCTAATGAGGAGCTTTGTTTGATGTAGATAGGTAGTTTATTCCAGAGTATGGGAAGTCTCTGGGACAGGAATCTGTCCCTCCGGCATGTTCTGTTTATTGTGGTGACAAGGTTTATGTCCCTAGAGCGTGTAGCTCGGAGGAATTAGGATTTGTTTAAGTGGAGCATGAACAGCAGCTCTGGGTTTGACATAGCATTGTATGTTAGGCAGAGATCACCTCTGAGTAGGCGATATGCGACGGAGTAAAGCTGGAGTTTTTTGAGACGGTCTGTGTAGGGCATCTGTTTGAAGCCGGTAATCCTCTTTGTGAGTTATTTCTGTGGTCTTTCCAGTTGTTGTAGATGTCTTGTGAGGTACATACCAAAAGGGGCGTTGCACTCTATAATGGGTCTAATGAGTGATGAGTAGAGGGGAACAATGATTTTTTTTTTTCTGGATGCGAAACCTTTTGTGATGAGGTGTGCCACGTAGAAAGATTTCCTGACTACTGTGGCGATGTGATTATCAAAGGAGAGACTACTGTCCACCTGTGTCCCAAGGTCTCTTATCACACTTTCGGTGTTAAGTATACTACTGCCTATGTTGTAGTTCATGGGTACAGAGCTTTTACCAAAGGGGATGACAATGCACTTTTTGACACTGAGCTTGAGGCCATGACTTTGACACCAGGCATCTGTCTCAGTGAGGCCCTTTTGTAGGATGTCCACATCGTTAGGAGTTTCGATTATGGCTCCTAGTTTGCAGTCATCTGCGAACTTCGTTAGTCAAAGACCTTCTGTGTTAGCCTGTACTTCAGAGAAGTAGATACCAAACAGGAGAGGACCCAGAAATGAACCCTGTGGTACTCCACTTGTCACTGGTCTGAAGTCGGATTTGGAGTCTGCTTTCACAATGTGGGTTCTGTCAGTGAGCCAGTTGGCAGCCCATCTTGTGACATAGGGATTTATACCTAATTTAATGAGTTTATCTATAATTCCAGAGTGGGGGATGGTGTCAAAAGCCTTGGCAAGGTCTAGATAGGATGTGTGAACCACCTTACCCTTGTCTACGGCTTTGGTGACTGCTTCAAAGAAGTCTATCAGGTTTAGGAGACATAATCTGCCTTTTACAAACCCGAACTGGGTGGGGTCCAGAGTTTGGAGATTACCAATGTCTTTGTTTATAAGTTCCATGATGATACGTTCCATGGCCTTGCAGACCAGGCTCGTCAGGCTAATGGGGCGGTAGACGTTCATCGTGCATACAGCTGCAGTAATCACATATGGGTTCTCTGCCGTCAGGCGGGTCCTCGGTTGGCCAAATTCCAAAGTCTTGGTCCGGCGTCAGTTGTTGTCGCCTTCTTCCCTGACGTCAGTGCGACAGGGGTATATAAGTAACAGCCGACGCCATGTTCTCCAGTCTTTTTTGCCGCGCGGTGCCCAAAGCAGAAGCAGTTCGCAAGTGCCGGTCGGCCAGCTCCTGAATTTACGAAAAATTGGAAACCGAAGTCTTCTTTAAAGCTAAGTACCCCGTTGGGGAAACTTTTCTTGCCTCAGACCGATGTCAGACAAAGTTAACAATTGTATTTCTTGTGGGAAGCAAATACCACATAAGGATTTCCATTCCCTCTGCATACCTTGTTTAGGCCCAGACCACGACATCTCGGGCTGTCGCTTTTGCGCTACTTTCAATAAACGCACTATTAAGCGTCGGGAGGAGTTCGCCCAACATTATTTTGGTAAAGCCTTTGATTATAAAATGTCGTCGGATACTCCAACTACCGTTTTGTCCAAAAAACGAAAGGACAAGGACCGACATGCGAGGTCCGCGGTCTCCACCAACACCATGCCAAAATCGGCTGCACGTGGTCCGGTTCTCAGCGAGACGCCTATACAGTCCCTGACTACCGACGACACTTCATTGGCGGTGTATTCTGTACCCGAGACCGCTGGTACCTTGGCCCTAACTCAGACTACAACCACCGAAAACACTGTGAGTGTTGAGCCTCCTAATGTGGACAGGTCCACTTCCACCCAGGGTGTATTTTAGACCCTCTTCTTCCTTTTCCATTAAGGCCTTCACTAAGTCCAAATCAGCCATGCATCCTAAGAGGCCTTTTGCACAGGGCCCATCCCCAGGCCCCATGCCTAAAAAGCAGATGCTTAAAATGGCTGAGGATTTAATTTCCTATATCAGGGGTTCCCAACTCCCTCCAAATAAGATACCCAGAGTGGAGGAAGACTCTCCCTCTTCTGAACAGGGCTCCATTTTCTCAGAACATTCTGATGTGGAGGAATACTCGTACTCCCCTTATGAAGATTCTGATGCAGAACAGTCCATTCCTTCTCTATCTCTCCCAGAGGATTTTTCTTTTGGGGAAACCTTGCACACCTTGAGGGAGCACTTCCATTGGGAAGGCCAAGACTTTTCTGATTCCAAGAAAAGGCTTAGGGAATTTCTTTTGCTACCTCAACACAGACCTCTGGCTATTCCTCCTGTCCTGGACATACTTGATGATGTTTACTCGGACGCTTGTCTCAATCCGGATTCCCTGCCTCCTGCACCAGTCAAACCTGATAGGTATTACAGAGTCCCTAACTCTCACCAATTTCTTTTCAAAAGCCATAATGCTGACCCTGAGACCATTTCTCAAGGCCCCAAGGGAATGAAGGCCTCTACTGCCAAGAATCCACTACCTTCCGAAAGGGAATCTAGATCCTTAGAAAGGTGGGGGGAAAAGGTATACACCTCGACCACCCTAGCCATGAGGGCCTTAAATTGTCAGTTCCATATGCTTAAATATCAGCAGTTTCTGTTATCTCAATTAAGAAACAAAATATCTCAACCTGAACAACCAGATTTGAAGGAATTGCAGGATATGATACATAGTGCAGAACAAGTGGGTAAACACACCTTACAATGTGGTTATGATGCCTTAGAGGCCTCAGTAGAGCCACTGCTACAGGAGCAGTCATTCGTAGACATGCCTGGCTTAGAGAACAAAGCTTGCCTGATCATGTTAAAGCTAAACTACTAGATGCTCCTTTACAAAAGGATGTGCTATTTGGTACTAATGCTGAGGAGATACTACGCAAAATGGAAGAAAAAGCTAAATCTATGCAAACTGTCAAGGCTTTTCTACAGGTACAGCCACCTCGTTTTAGTAGAAATTGGCCTACAAAAAACTGGTCCTTTCCAGCCACAGACAAACCCCAAAGAGGTAGATACAGGCGCTCAAGGGGCAGAGGACAATCTCAAGATTCATATAGAGGCAGGCAATGGCCAACTCAAGCACCAAGAGGTGGCGAAGACAGTGCACAACAATACAGAAAGCAAACCCAGTGACTTCCCCCTTTTCATGCCAAGCAAATCTCAGCTGGCAGCTCCCTTGGGAGGAAAGCTGGCACTATTTTCAGGAAATTGGCACATTATCACAACAGACAAATGGATCCTGGACATAATAAACAGAGGCTACAGATTTCATTTTCACACTCTTCCAAAAATGAGAGGCATGCCAAACCTGCCACACAATCAAAGGGCAGAGGCACAAGTACAAATTACAAAACTCATGGACATGAAAGCCATTCAAGAGGTTCCGACTCACGAACAAGGCCAAGGTTTTTATTCCAGACTTTTCCTGGTACCAAGAAAAGGAACCGACTGGAGACCCATTTTGGACTTATCCATCCTAAATACATTTCTGCTCGTACCAAAATTCAAGATGCTCACATTACAGCAGCTTCTTCCCATGCTGGGAAAGGAGTTTTGGCTGGTAACATTGGACCTCAAGGAGGCATACCTGCATGTCCCAGTCAGACAAAGCTGCAGAAGATACCTCAGATTTCTTGCAGGTTCAATCCACTATCAATTCTCTGCATTGCCCTTTGGCTTATCTACTGCGCCCAGAGTATTCACGAAATGCCTGGCATCAGTAATTGCCTACTGCAGACTTCAAGGGATACAAATTTACCCTTATTTGGACAACTGCCTGATCCAAGCGGACAGCAAGCACACTCTTCTGGAACATCTGGCTTATGCAACACGGTTACTGAATTCTCTGGGATACACAATCAACAAAAAGAAATCCAGGCTAATACCATCTCAGAAAATAACTTTCCTGGGTGCCAACTTGGACACAAACACCCAGATGGCCTATCTTACGCCAGAAAAACAAGGGCAACTAACTCAGTACTTCAAAACACTAGCAAATTGTACCAGGCTTACTGCAAGGAAAATCCTGCAGGCTCTGGGCTTCATGGCATCTTACATTCTTTTAATCCCATCCCTCAGATTTCTTGCAGGTTCAATCCACTATCAATTCTCTGCATTTCCCTTTGGCTTATCTACTGCGCCCAGAGTATTCACGAAATGCCTGGCATCAGTAATTGCCTACTGCAGACTTCAAGGGATACAAATTTACCCTTATTTGGACAACTGCCTGATCCAAGCGGACAGCAAGCACACTCTTCTGGAACATCTGGCTTATGCAACACGGTTACTGAATTCTCTGGGATACACAATCAACAAAGAGAAATCCAGGCTAATACCATCTCAGAAAATAACTTTCCTGGGTGCCAACTTGGACACAAACACCCAGATGGCCTATCTTACGCCAGAAAAACAAGGGCAACTAACTCAGTACTTCAAAACACTAGCAAATTGTACCAGGCTTACTGCAAGGAAAATCCTGCAGGCTCTGGGCTTCATGGCATCTTGCATTCTTTTAATCCCATGTGCAAAGTTGCATATGAGAAAACTTCAATGGTACCTAAAAAGCCTATGGTCTCAACACAGCCACAATTTGGAAACAATAATACCAATAATTTCATGTTTGCAAAAGGAATTTCTATGGTGGGCCCAAGCATGTCAAACAAACACAGGTCTACCATTCTGCAAGCCTCAAGTAAATCAAGTCATCACAACAGACGCCTCAGATTACGCCTGGGGGGCGCACATGACAGGCAGGTGCATTCAGGACAAATGGTCCCAAAAGGAAAAGCACCTTCACATCAATCAAAAAGAAATGCTAGCAGTAATAAATGCAATTACAGCATTCAAGGACCTCCTGCATCCAGGGCAATTATTGATATAAACAGACAACACCACAGTGACGTGGTACATAAACAAACAAGGAGGAACACATTCATATCCCCTGTGCAGACTAGCTATGACACTTTGGAACTTGGCTCTGGAATGGCAAATCGAACTTCAAGCACAGTACTTGCCAGGTTTAGAAAACACGCTGGCAGACAATCTAAGCAGAAATCTGACAGATCCACACGAATGGAAGCTGCATCCACAGGAGTTTACAAAGATAATCCAAGCATGGGGAAGGCCAGACATAGATCTCTTCGCCTCCCACAGGAACCATCAACTGGAAAAGTTTTGTTCAAGGACTTTTCATCCAAAGGCCTGGAGGGTGGACGCCCTTTCATTCAGTTGGACAGCATGGACAGTGTACGCTTTCCCACCTCTGCCTCTTCTACCCAAGGTGCTCTTGAAAGCAAGAGCAGACAGACCGAAGATGATACTGATTGCTCCAGTCTGGCAAGACAGCACTGGTACCCACTCCTAAGGAGCCTAACACATACTCCTCCCTGGCCTGTACCTCTAATGCCTCTTCTGCTAACTCAGCACAGCTACAAAACTCTTCACAGTCAGCTGAAAACACTCAATCTTGCTGCATGGAAAATTCCTTAACACCACAGCAGACCCTACTCTCCAAAGAGGTTCAGGATGTCATTCTGGAGGCCAGAAGGCCATCTACTAGGAAGACTTACTCCGCAAAATGGAAACGGTTTTGCTCTTGGAATGAGAAAAAAGGCCAGGGCCCTAGAAAACTGAATTTGCCTCAGGTATTACAGTATCTAGCTGAGCTGCTGAACAGTGGACTTTCATTTTCCTCCATAAAAATCCATGCCTCAGCCATTTCTGCAGAATTCAACACGGATCCATCGTTATTCTCTCACCCACTTTTAAGACAATTCCTCAGAGGGGCTAAGAATATAAGGCCACCAAGGAAACAACCAGTGCCAGCCTGGGATCTTAATTACATTCTAGAAAAATTAACATTGCCTCCCTTTGAACCAGCTGCCTCAACAGATTTGCAATATTTGTCCTGGAAAACAGCATTCCTTCTGGCCATTACCTCAGCTCGTAGGGTTTCGGAACTGCAAGCCCTCATGGCTGTGC
Organism: Protopterus annectens; assembly: GCF_019279795.1. NCBI lineage: Eukaryota > Metazoa > Chordata > Ceratodontiformes > Protopteridae > Protopterus > Protopterus annectens. Next base: position 428,081,922 of record NC_056738.1, on the reverse strand, counting down.
AGCCCTTTCTTATCTTCCATCAGGACAGGGTTTCCCTTCGAACCAGCCCGTCATTTATGCCTAAAGTGGTATCCAGGGTAGCTTTAAATCAAGCCATACACTTACCTACCTTTTACCCTAATCCTCAAAACAAAGGAGAAAGGCTGCTACATTCCTTAGACATTCATAGACAGCTATGTTACTATTTGGACAGAACAAAGCCTTTCAGGAAATCACAACAACTTTTTGTGTCTTATGTTGTAGGAGCTCAAGGGGAAGCCTGTTTCCAAACAGACAATCTCTAAATGGATAGGCCACTGCATACGATTTTGTTACTCCTATCATGGGAAATCTGTCCCTGTAGGCATCAGACCACACTCCACCAGGGCCACAGCTACCTCTACAGCCTTCCTCAGAGGAGTTCCTACCAAAGATATCTTGGAGGCAGCCACTTGGAGTTCTGTACATACCTTCACAAGACACTACTACCTGCCTTTATATTCCAAAACTAGAGCAGGCTTTGCTACTGCTGTGTTGCAGGGCATTCTGGCTCACCCCAGTTCTACCTAGTGCCTACCACCCTGTGCGTAGCTTTGGGATTCTACCCATATGTGATTACTGCAGCTGTATGCACGATGAACATAGTACAGTTTTGTACCTACCATAAATGTAGATGTTCGAGTGCTAATACAGCTGCAGTACAGGTTTCCTCCCTCCTTCCCTCTACGTATAGGACTAGTGGCTAACACCTCCTCATACAACTTATTTTGGGTTATCCTCATATGGTGTATTTGCTTGCAACTACTCTTTTTTGATAACATTGCATTGCTTGTATATATCATATATATATATATATATATATATATATATATATATATATATAATTTATCTATTGCCTTCCTTTTGGGGGCACCTGACATCTGAGGCAAGAAAGACTGGAGAACATGGCGTCGGCTGTTACTTATACACCCCTGTCACACTGACGTCAGGGAAGAAGGCGACAACAACCGACGCCGGACCAAGACTTTGGAATTCGGCCGACCGAGGACCCGCCTGACGGCAGAGAACCCATATGTGATTACTGCAGCTGTATTAGCACTCGAACATCTACATTTATGGTAGGTACAAAACTGTACTTTCCCGGGGTCCGTGGTGGTTCCCCCCTTGTGGAGTGGGATAACCGTCACTGTGCGCCATTCAGCAGGCACAAAGCCTGAGGTGAGGCTATGATTGAACATGGTACTTAGGTGGGGTGCCAGTTCGTTCTGTAGTTCGTGTAGAACGCAGCCTGGGATGTTGTCTGGTCCCATGAATGCTGTGTTCTTGGCTTTGGAGAGTGTGATTTTTACCTGTGCAGCTGTGATTACTAGAACTTTGCATTCTTCCGGTATAGAGATGGGCTCTTTAGGGGGTGAGAGGGGGGGTAAAGTTAGCACTGAACCTATCTGCCAGAATGTTAGCAATATCATTTGGGTCTGTAAATTTAGTGCCATTGTGCTGTAACTCAGAGCAGATCTGAGTGTTGCCATTGAGATTCTTGATATAGCTATAGAATGCTTTATGGTTGGCTTTAGAATCGGTGGCGATTTTGTTTTCATAACTAGCTTCGGAGGATTTTATCGGGGATCGCAGCTTCTTACTGAGGCTGACCAGGGAGCGCCTCCACTCATGGGATTTTACTCTCTTTTGCAACAGTTTCTTCCTTCTGTTGTGCAGTTTGTTTATGGCAGGGGACCACCAGATTGGCTTCCTTTTTTTGGAGGATAGCGTCTTGGTTCTGTTTGGGATAGCACGATCCATGCACTCATGTAAGTGCTTATAAAGTGCAATTGTGTAGGATTCAGTAGTCGTAACTGTATTGTCCATCTGCATGGGTGTCATGAAGTTCACCACTTCTGTCTTAAGAAGCATGAAGTTGTCTTTGGAGAAATTTTTTACCATGGTTTCCTTAATGGGGGTTGGGGGCAGGATGTGGATATCTAGGGTAATTAGCTTATGGTCGGATCGGACCAATGAGGCATTAACTTCAGCTGTGGAACACCGGTCACTCATGTTGGTAATGACTAGATCGAGGATATTATTGCCCCTGGTGGGGATGTGGATAAGTTGATCCAGGGCATTGGAGTTTATGAATTCCAGAAAGCGTTGAGTGAAGGAGTTGGTACATGAGTAGTTTTCCCAGTTAATGGTGGGGTAGTTGAGATCGCCCATTATTAGGGTGCTTGGTTGAACCCTAATATTTTCCAGTACATCAAGAAAAGAGGAGTGGAAATCCTGGGGCATGGTGGGTGATCTGTAGCAAGCTACAATTTGGATTGCAGATGTTCATCGTGTTACACTGCTGCAGTCATCACACTTGGGGGTTATCCTGCCATCAGGCGGTCCCACAGTCAGCCAGAGTTCCAAAGTGTTGGTCTGGCATCGGTTGCTGTCGCATCTTCCCTGACGTCAGTGCACCAGGGGTATATAAGAGGCATCCAATGCCATTTTTTCCAGTCTAGGCTTCTTAAGATCGTCACTCATCAATAATCTAGTAATACCTATGAAACAGAGTCTATAAGGAGAGAGTCTACAATTGTTTGTTGTCTCTGATCTTCTACACTAGGCTGGAAAGTCTCTAAAATAACTTTGCTCAGACAGCTCTCAGACTGTATGTCCTTCGCATGCTCCTCTAGAGATTAATCTGTACCATCCAAACTGAAAGCCCATTCCACCAGGTCAGCCTCAGTGTCTGCAGCATTCTTCAAGAATTCTTCAGTGGAAACTTCAACCGTAGCTGCACAACAGTCGACAGAGTAATTAGAGCTCTCATACTGTGAAAATTCCAGCTAAGAAAACAATACAGTCGCTTCTATTCATTTCGAGAATAAATTCAGTTATTACACTGTCTTGGTACCAGCAAAGAATACATTTCATTGTTTGTGACTGTATTTTCTGCACTGCCTATTTATAGTACTTGAGCAATTTATAACAAAGACTAGATTCATACTTGCTGAAAATAGACTGTTTGGCATTTTCTGAGGAGTAAAGCCAGCCATCTTATATCAGGAGGGCCCTCCTGCACTCTTGTGACAGAAGAGTGTAGTCAAGGACCCATCCGAGTTGGGGATTGTTGGAACAAGGCACAGTCTTGAGCTTTCCTATTGGTTAGATTGTTTGAAAACTGTTTTACTTACCTGATATTTAAACATAGTGTTTGTGTATGGGGGTTAGCACTGCCGTGCATAGATGCAAATGCTTAAAAAGTCACATTTTCACTAGATAACTGCTATGGAACCCACCTAAGCTTTCCTGCTTCTTGGCGTGCAATGCAGTTGCGCACTGCTGCCCAGAGACCAACCCAGAGAGCAACCCAGCTGTGCTTTTTGAGGTGCCGGAGCAGGTTTCTAACCCTAAACCTCCCGTAGATTAGCTGAGTTTACTAGTTCTACAGCTTTTTCTAGAGTATCCCTGGTGTGGAGTGGTTTGTTGTAGTTCTATAGCAGGACCTAGTCCATCTAGCCCACCCTCCACCACTTATTACTGAATGCAACTGACATAATGGAAGGTCAGTTTCCTACCATTTCTCCAGCTAGTCTGATTGTCATGGGCGTCCTTTGGCAGGTAACAATTGCCTCATGTATACAGACAGCCTACTACTCCTAAAACATGCAAGTACAATATATCTGTATTATGAATCTGGAATCAATGCTGTCTATCTCATATAACAGAAAACAAAATATCAGGCAGGTTGTCAGCCACCACACTCCACCTGCCACACATACCAAGCACACAACACGCAAACCCACATATGTGGAGGTATTCATTAGAAATATACTAAAAGAGCAAAGACTTCTGAAGCGCAAACCGTCTGCACAAAATATAGTCCCAAAAGCACCCACTACACATAACACATGCATCAGTGTCTCGCCCAATAAGCCCCTAAGGCAAAACGTAACTAAACCAAATGTCTTGGTCATAGGTGACTCTATAGTAAGACACACAAATGTCCCCCTCACTTGGCTGGACAAGGAGAAGGTCACTGTCAGCTGTCTCTCTGGTGCCAGGATCTGCTGAATTACGCAAGCACTCAAGTCTCTCAACTTCAAGTACTATGTATGAAGTACATACAGGTATGTCCCTAGCCCTAAGCAACATTCTTCTCTCCCCCAGAATAAAGCCACAATGTTGTTGTTTTTCTTTCAGCTTTTCCCGGTTAGGGGTTGCCACAGCAGAACTCCAGTCCGCTAATGATTGGCAGTAGATTTTTTATGGTGCCGAGGTGCCAGCTCGATGCCCAACCTTCAGCGAAGGCACGCCTGTTCACGCATGTCTTTCAAATGCTACTCGACCGCGGGGAGGACATGCAGACTCCACACAGAAGGCGCTCCAGCCGAGAATTGAACAGGAGAACCTCTTGCTGTATATGTATTATAGTGGGTAATATTTAGGATGATGAATATTTTATGTGTGATTATCTGACATTATTAGATGTAAATTGTAGGAATAGTCATTGCTCATGAATTATTCATGAACAACGGATGTTGATTGGTTCAGTAATTAACTTTGAATTATAAATTTGCTGTCCGTTGGGGCATGCTCTGTCTTGATAAAGTCTCCAAATGGTTGGAGACGAAAGCGCTTGATTCACTGGATGTATCTGATTTATTTTTATTTTTATTTGTTAAATTAAAGTTCTTTCTGTAAGCACTTCTTAGTTGCTTATTTGAAATTTTTTATCTTTCTTCATCTTGTTGCAACTGAGGCCGATTTTTGGATTGTGGTTTATTGGCAAAGGTACTTGCCTTCCCCATAGTGCCTTTTTCAGGCAATGTCATAAGAACAAAATTCCAGACTTAAAAATATCCTCCAGAAACAAACACAGTGTTATGCTGCTTAACCTGCTTGAGTCTAAATCAGAAATTGCACTCACTTGAAGCACTTCTCACCCTGGAAGATGCCGATATCTGCACAGTCACAGAGACGTGGTTCAAGGCTTCAGAGAGCACCCTGGTCATGCAGGGTTGTAATGCCTTCCACACGTTCAGACCACAAAATGAATGTGAAAAAGAGCAAGGGAGGAGGATTATCCAGCTTCATTAAAGACTGGATAAACAGTATGACTCCCTAGAGTTACTGCAAGTCCAGCTAACTGTAGGAAAGACCCCTGTTGGTCCCTCACCATGAACCACAAAAAACACGCAACCTACCTGGACTTACTTAAGTCACTCTCTCTCAAGTACAGCCAACTAACCCTGATCATGGTAACTTTAACAATCCTTCCGATTGGGTAATATATATGAGCACAAACGCACTCATCAAAAGGTTCCTGGACTTTAACACAAATGCCCTAGAGCAGATAGTCATCACCCCCACAAGTGGCTCTAACATCCTTTATGTAGTGCTCACCAACATGAGGGATCGCTGCACCACCCCATGCATGGGGCCTTCCCTGGTAAAGTCAAATCGTAAATCAGTCTCGTTTGAAGTAACCCGATCGTACGTGACCCACCCCTCAGGAGCAAAAAGGTTAAAAAATTTCCCCAAAGCAGACTATAACCTACTGAGTGATGGCATCATTAGTGTGAGACCCCCTGCCAACACTGACAGCAATAACCCCTATACTGAGGTGTACACAAATGTCCTGTATAAACATCTGTATAAATGTACAGACTCAACCATACCGGAACAGATCAAATCAGAATCCTTACAAAAAAGTAAGCCACCCTGGTGGACATCCACTATAAATAGGTTATGTAATAAGCAAAATTGCTGTCACAAAGCAAAAGGGAATGGTCCCAGCAAAGGAAGAACTCCCTCCAAAGCATAAACAAGTAGATTAGACGTCTTGCAAAGTCCTCTAAAGCCAATTACGAAACTAAATTAACATCCCTGTTTAAGGAAAATCACACAGCATTCTTTAGCTACATCAGAAATCTAAAAGGGAAGGCCTAGCTTTGTGAAAACTAGCTGTGGATGATACCACTTATACTGAACCTGAGGTCATTGCCAAACTGCTAGTGGACAGGTTTGGCGAAAACTTTACCCCTCTTCCCCACCAATCATACCCCGTAATATACCCATTACCAGTCCTCTGGTAAAAAACCTCTGTAATAAAAAAATGTTTAAAATAAAGTAAGCGCTTTCATTTTGTTTCACCACAAAACCTCATCAAATAAATCCAAGGAAGTAGGGCTAAGAATTTATGTAAGACATCACTTCTCAGCAGCCCATCAAAATGTCAAAGCTGAGGCAGCGCTCCCTTAAAGGGAAACTTGCATTATTTTCTAACAGCCTTTATAGGGATTTCCACTCCTATTGTATTCCATGCCTAGGCCCTGATCACAACGTCACTGGTTGTCGGTTTCGTGCTAAGTTTTACAAGCGCACTGTTAAATGTCGGTTTGATTTTGCCCGACATTAGTTTGGTAGAAAATTCAATTATACCATGCCATCGGAAATTCCGACGACCGCAATGCATAAAAAGCACAAGGACACAAAATGGACGACGAGGCCTCTTCTAGGCCAGTCGCCGGTTCTTCGGTTTTCAACGAGGTGCCTACGCAGCCCCTGACGACCACTTCCACAGAACCACAGACCGCCTCCGACTCCCACATGGAGCTGGCTAGGCCTTAGGACGCACTAGGCCTTCAGATCCTAAACCTACAGAGGAAACCGAAGTAGCTGAGCAATCCACAGCTACAGAGAGACCTACCCAGTTAACTATTAAACCCTCTGTTAAGTCTAAGCCCCCCTTAAAGGCTAAGAAACAGACACAACTCTCTCCAGGACAGGCTTCCATGCCTAAGAAACAAATGCTAAAAATGGCCGAGGACCTAATCACCCTGATCAGGGGGTCCCATCCCCCTCCTGATAAAAGGCCCAGGCAGGATGCAAACTATGAATCTTCTGACCAGGTGTCCATTTCCTTTGACTCTTCCTCAGACCTAGGATGTTCTTTCCTCCCTTATGAGGACTCTGATGCTGAGGAATCAATCCCATCAGCCTCTCCGCCTGAGGATTACTCCTTTGGGGAGACCTTACATACCATGAGAGAGCATTTCTACTGGGAAGGCCAGGGTTACTCATAATCCAAGAAAAGACTCAGAGACTTCCTTTTATTGCCCCAACACAGACCCCTTGCTATCCCACCAGTTTTAGACATTGTGGATGATGTGTACCCTGACTCCTTACCCCCAACCCCAGTTAAACCTGATAGATATTATAGAGTCCCTGACTCTCACAAATTTCTGTACAAAAGCCCTGTTGCTGACCCTGAAACTATTTCTCAGGGACCTAAAGGGATTAAGGCCTCATCAGCAAAAAACCCAGTTCCCTCTTGTAGAGATTCCAGAGCATTAGACAGATGGGGAAAGAAGGCATATACGTCTGCCACTTTAGCAATGAGAGCCTTGACTTGCCAGTTTCACATGCTAAAATCTCAGCAATTTTTGATGTCTCAGTTGAAACAAAAGATGCTTCCAGATTCAGATCCTCCTAACGTAAAAGAAATGCAGGATTTATTGCATGCAGCGGAACAAGTAGGAAAACATACTTTGCAATGTGGGTTTGATTCCTTAGAGGCCTCCTGTAGAGCAGCAGTTACATGCTCTGTCATTAGAAGGCATGCTTGGTTAAAAGAACATACGTTACCAGATCATGTTAAGGTCAAACTATTGGATGCACCTTTGCAGCGGGATGTGCTGTTTGGAGTTGAGGCAGAGGAGGTATTAAGATGGAGGATAAGGCAAAATCTATGCAAACGGTGAAAGATTTCTTACAGGTTCAGCCTCATCGTTTTAGCAGAAATTGGCCAACAAAGAATTGGTCATTTCCAGTCACAGACCTCAAAGGGGCAGATACAGACGTCCAAGAGGTAGAGGTCAGACGCAAGGCCCTTACAGGCCTCAACAATGGGGCACACCAGGCCAAAAAGAAGGGGAAGACGGGCCTCAACCTTATAAAAAAACAGCCTCAATGAGTTTCCACTACAGCTGCCAAACAGCTCTCTCTTGGCAGCCCCCTTAGGAGGAAAACTGGCATGTTTCTATCACAACTGGCATTGCATCACCAAAGACAAATGGGTTCTCATAATTGTATCTCAAGGTTACAGGTTCCGTTTTCCACACCTTTCCAAGGCTAAAAGGAATGCTAAATCTGCCACCAAATCAATGGGCAGAGGCTCAAAAACAAATTACAGCACTCATGGACATGAGAGCTATTCAAAAGGTACCACCACAGGAACAAGAACAAGGATTTTACTCAAGACTCTTTCTGGTTCCCAGAAAGGACAAAGCCTGGAGACCCATTCTGGACCTTTCTACACTAAACACTTACCTGGATGTTCCGAAATTCAAGATGTTGACACTACAGCAGCTTCTTCCCATGCTGGGCAAGAAAGCTTGACTCATGACTTTGGACCTCAAAGAGGCATACCTGCATGTCCCTATCAGACAAAATTGCAGAAGATACCTTAGATTTCTAGCTGGTTCAATGCACTATCAATTCCCTGCACTGCCCTTTGGCTTATCTACTGCGCCCAGGGTCTTCACAAAGTGCCTGGCACCAGTAATTGCATTTTGCAGGCAAAAAGGAATTCAAATTTATCCATACCTGGACGACTGCCTGATTCAAGCAGAGAGCTAGGACATTCTACTAAAGCATCTGGCATACTTAAAATAGTTATTTAGTTGCCTGGGGTACACAGTAAACGAAAAGAATTCAAAACTAGTGCCCTCACAACAGATAATATTCCTGAGTGCCAGCTTGAACACAACAGCCCACATGGCTTATCTCACGCCAGACAAGCAAGGACAACTGACTCAATATTTTCAATTAATGGCAGCAAAGACCCAACTCCCTTCAAGAAAATTTCTGCGGGCCTTGGGCTACATGGCATCTTGCATACTACTAATTCCATATGCCAGACTGCATATGAGGAAACTACAATGGTACCTAAAGAGTGTATGGTCTCAACACTGTCAAAGTTTGGAAACAGTTATACCACTAATTCCTTGCCTACAACAGGAGTTTCGATGGAGGGCACAAGCTTGTCACCTCAACAAGGGACAGCCTTTCACTCAGCTCACAGCCAGGCAGACACTGACAACAGATGCATCGGATTACACCTGGGGAGCACACATGGCAGGAAAATGTATCCAGGGCGAGTGGCCCACAGAGCAAAGACATCTCCACATCAATCAAAAAGAGATGCTAGCTGTACAAAATGCTATTATAGCTTTCAAGGACCTACTGCATCCAGGACAATTACTATTAAAGACAGACAACACCACAGTTATGTGGTACATAAACAAGCAAGGGGGCACACACTCCTACCCCCTCTGCAGACAAGCCATGACCTTGTGGAACACAGCTCTGAACTACCAAGTTCATCTGCAAGCACAATTCCTGCCAGGAGAGAAAAACGCACTGGCAGACGACCTAAGCAGAAACATTATGGACCCACATGAATGGGAACTGAACTCACAAATATTCAGAATGATAACACAAAAATGGTGGAGCCCGGACATAGATCTGTTTGCTACCCCAAAGAACTGCCAATTACAGAAATTCTGCACAAGGAGCTACCATCCACAAGCATGGAAAGTGGATGCCCTCTCATTCAGCTGGAAAAAACTACAAGTATACGCTTTCCCCCCTTTACCTCTCCTTCCAAAGGTACTCATAAAAGCCAGGCAGGAAGAGCCAAAAATTATACTGATTGCACCAGACTGGCCACGCCAGCACTGGTACCCAATCTTAAAGAACTTGACACAAGAACCACCCTGGATTTTACCACAAATTCCACAGTTGCTGACTCAGCACAACAATCAGATACTTCGCAGGCAGCTAAAGACCTTAAATCTAGCTGCATGGAAAATTCCTTAGTTAAGCAAGCAATGCCTCTCTCCAAAGTTGTTATGGATGTCATTCTGGAGGCCAGAAGGCCTAGCATCAGGAAAGCATACTCGGACAAATGGAAGAGATTCTGTGCCTGGAACAAAGTGCACAGCCTTGACCCTCTAGTCCCAAACATTCCTCAGATACTGCAATACTTAACTGAGATGCTGGACAAGGGCCTCTCTTTTTCATCCATCAGGATCCACGCCTCAGCTATCTCTGCTCATTGCAACATGGATCCACCAATTTTTTCTGATCCTTTGCTCAAACAATACCTCAGAGGGGCTAAAAACATAAGACCGCCCCGTAGAGCACCAACACCTACTTGGCACCTGAATTTTGTTTTGGAAAAATTAACTTTACCTCCTTTTGAGCCAGTTAACACAGCAGAATTAAAATACATCTCTTGGAAAACTGCTCTGCTACTGGCAATAACATCAGCATGAGGAGTTTCAGAATTGCAGGCACTAATGGCAGTGGAACCTTTCCTCATCTTCCACCAGGACAGGGTGTCTTTAAGAACCAACCCTACATTTATGCCAAAGATAGTATCAAGTGTGGCGCTAAACCAAACTATTCACTTGCCAACTTTTTATCCAAAACCACAGAACAAAGGGGAGAGACTACTACATTCTTTGGACATTCAGAGACAGTTACGCTTCTACTTGGACAAAACCAAAGCTTTCAGAAAATTTGAGCAATTATTGGTAGCATACGCTGCAGGAGCACAGGGAAAAGCCATTTCAAAGCAGACTATTTCAAAATGGATAGGACACTGTATACATTTCTGCTATACCCACCATGGGAAACCTGTACCTAGCATCATTAGATCTCACTCCACCAGGGCAACAGCCACTTCAACTGCCTACCTCAGAGGAGTATCTGCCAAGGATATTTTGGAAGCAGCAACATGGAGTTCTGTGCATACCTTCACCAAACATTACCATTTGCCTTTATACTCCAAATCCAGAGCTGGCTTCACCACTGCTGTACTGCAGGGCCTTATAGCCACCCCTAATGCCTTATAGATCCAGCCTCCCTACCTCAGCTTTGGGATTCCACCCAAGTGTAATGACTGCAGCAGTGTAACACGATGAATATAGTACAGTTTTGTACCTACCATAAATGTAGATGTTCGAGTGTAAACACTGCTGCAGTCCAGGTTACCCTCCCTCCTTCCCCTCTTACTTTCTGGTATTTACCTAGGGCATACACCCTTTATTACCTATGGGGAGTATTTGCTGGTAACTAAAAATAGTTGTTTGCTTTTCTTTTGTATTTTTTACTAGCAATTTGTATTGCCTACCTATTTGGGGGCACCTGACATCTGGGGCAAGAAAAACTGAAGAAAATGGCATCGGCTGCATCTTATATACCCCTGTCGCACTGACGTTAGGGAGGAGGCGATAGCAACTGATGCCGGACCAAGACTTTGGACCTCTGGCCGACTGCAGGACCGCCTGACGGCAGGATAACCCAAGTGTAATGACTGCAGCAGTGTTTACACTCGAACATCTACATTTATGGTAGGTACAAAACTGTACTTTCTAGGGTGACCATTCTTGCGGCCTCTCAAATTGTCCCTTTACTATTGCTTTCTTTTGGGCAAGGAGATGAGCACTCGAAAAATGGAGGAGTAAGTTGGTTTTCAATAATCCAGAAAATATAATGACCATTATTTGAGTCCTTGGACAAAAAAAAATCATCCAGATAAGAAATATTAACATTATCTTTATTTATTGTAAATTTCAAAAACTCTGTGCTCTAGTTGATGTAGTTCATAAATTCCATCAGCTTCTCCTCAGTATCCCACCAGATGATAAATCCTCCAGGTATCTGGTGTAAAATCTCACAGACATATAAAAAGGGCCATTGAACACAAAGGCTTGTTCCCATTCAGCTATTAAACTATTGGCATAAACGGAGCCACACTTTGCCCCCATGGCCACATCTTGGTTTTGATGATACAATTGTCCTTCGTGGAAAATACAGTCATTGGTAAGGACGATTTCCCAGCAAATCTTCCAGTAGACTAGCCTGATCGTTGCTCAAGCCTTTGTTTTCAAGAAAGTCATGGAACCATTTTAATCCCACCTCAGTACTGACTAGTGGGTCAGTCTCCACATAGGTGGTGTTATTGATGTTTTTCAAGAACTCTCAGGAGTCTCTGCAAATTTGTGGTTCAGTCTTAAGTATGCATTTTAATTTATAATCCACAAACTTAGTGCTTGCCTGAGTGATAGATCCCAGAGTGTCCACAATAGGATGCATAGGGGGGTTATTAAGGTCCTTCTTCTGGATTTTGTAAGTTGTTGAACTTTTGTGGCTTTTACTTCAATTTGTAGTTTTGTTGCTTTCTCAGCTAGGCTAGTAGAAGTGTTAAATAGCTGTTGAGATGAACTGATAAATGTACAAAAAATAGAGATATTACTGAAAAAGTCTGGCAGAGCATGAGGCTTCTCAGGAAGGGCTGTTTCAAAAATTAACAGTCAGAAGGCAGAGTATTGCAGAGAAAATGAGATTTTCTGCTGTGCCACAGAATCTGAAAGGAGCAGACTCCATTAATTTCATGAAAGTACAAATTTGCAAATGGACTGGTGTGTCACAGCAGGAACTGCTAATTGATAGGGTATGCTCCAAATACTACCATGAGAAAGCAGCCAAGACCTGCATAAGTGAAGATGAATTCATACCAGCAGAAAGAGTTGCACCTGACAAAATTGTGACAAAAGGGAAAAGTATTAAAATTGGGGACAGTAAAGTATTTGTGGAAAATGATTATTCATTGTATACTAGGCAGAAGAGAAACAAATTTGTCCCAGCAATCTGGGAAATATGAGAGTCTGCTCAGAAATGCAAACTGCTGTATCTAGCTTTCTTCAGAATACTTTTTTCCTGGAAGATCTGTTTTTGATGGAGAATTGGCTATTGAAGAAGTAAAAAAGATGAGTCATCAAAGAATGAGACAGCAAGCAGAAGGGGACTGTGCTTCTCATTCTCCTGAGAGTAACAAAGCCCAGAGACATTGCCAGTCCAAAGGAAAATGAGTGACATAACACGGGAGATGATTAAGAGAACCAGGAGAACCTTGGACTTGAAACAGAGACTGGGGTTTGGAGATGGAGAGGGTCAAGAAGAAAAACAGCAACATTTTTAAATTAGTGAATATGTGAGAGACTTTAAAGCATCAATCCAATTAAGTGTAAGAATAGACTTGTGAAACGTAGGTTTGCAAGAAGTAGAGTTTTGTGTTAAACTGGTGTGTGGAGTGTAAAACATACTAAACTCAGTTGTTAATATTTAAAAGAACACCAAATGGACTGAAGATGTAACTATAAGCAAGACAGTTTTTCTCCTTACTAATAAATGTATAAACATGGCATAATGTAATTTACATGTATTGTAACAGTCTTGTATAGTGTGTAACCAAGTATTTTAAATGTAAGGTGAGGGGTGTCTTATCAATGACTGCTGTGTATGTTAAAGATAGTAAAGGAAGAATGTACTTTTTTACTAGTCATAAGATATCCAGGATTTACACTGCAACTTGCTTCTGTCTAATTTGTATTACCTTGATAAAATGAATGCAATATTGTGCAGTTGGGCTGCTGGATGGTGTAAAAGTGTATTGAGCAATGTATATATAGACATGAGATAAGTTCCCATTTTTGTATATTTTTGGATGTCTAGAATAATGTCTTCGGTTTAAGGTGTAGACATTTTTTAAGCAAACGAGCTTGAAATAGAAATTAAATGATAAGCAATTTTCACACGTGTGTGTAATCATTAGCTTTTTTATATTAGGGAAGGCTTTCAGTGGGAGACAAAAAGTCTACATATCCAAGGAAGTAAGCATAAGTGGGCTTAGCACTGTGTTCTGACTGACGTACAAAAATTATTTCATGAATCTGCAAAACCAATTGCTGCTTTTTCCTGGAGGCAAGCAGTTTGTCATGAGTGGTCTGAACACTGCTAAGTGAAGTGCATAAGACACAGTGTAATTAATATTTAAAAGTACATTGGCAAGCAGGTCAGTGAAAAGTAAGTGAAATTTTAAACTCTGGGAAGTGAAGTAGTTGACATCAGCAGTCCTAGTGCTTTAATGCATTTAATATAACACTACAGTTTAGTTTATTTAAGGGTAGCCAGAGCACTTTTTTTTCTTGGGGCTAAAAGTGAATGTTTATTGAAAGCATGCAAATTGTTTTTCACATTTGGGATGGGGGTTAAAGATAAAACAAACAGCAATTACTGTAACTGGAAACACAGGCTGCAACATGCTTTTCAGCATGGGCAACCTTTTTAGATTAGGTAATGCCTGAGTGTAACCCTTAATTTGGGGCAGTTGCTTCTGAAAATGTACCTTGTTTTGTGTGCTTTTTCTAAGTTAAAATGGGTTGGGGGTTAAAAATCAATGTAATATTTGAGTGTTTTGATTGAAGCAAAACATCTTAAATTGCAACCAGTTCAAATGGAGATGACAAGAAGCAAATGCATGAGAGATCAGCCCGCCAAACATTGATGTCTGCATGCAAGCTAAAATTAGAAATATACATTCCAAAATACTTATGTATAATAGGTGGGAATAAGAACTTTCTGTCATAATAGTACTCTGTCCATATTATGGAAGGTATATAACTTTACAGGTATAAAATAAACAGTATCGAATTATATTATGTGGTGTAGGGTGCAGACAGCAATACTGAATTATATTAAGAGGTGTAGTGGGCAGATAGCAGTGTTGCAGGAAGCACACGCATATAAATTCGTATGTGAATTTGACAAAGAAAGGATTTCAGGATGAGTATTTAGCAGAATATCAGGGACAAGGAAAATTGGGTGGTAACACTGATTGCCATAGACGCTTCACTAGTGGTAGTGGGGAAAAAGATACAATAATGGTAGATTTGTGGTAGTAAGGAGTTACTGGCAAGGAAGTGAGGCTATGCTGGTATGCATTTATATTCCACCTAGAGCTGCTGTTAAGGAGCTTAAGGGAAGTATGGGAGAAATAATTTGTTTTCAACAGAGAATACAGTAAACTATCAGTTAACCGGCACTCAAGCGACCAGAACTCTCAAGCAACCAGGGAAAAAAAAAAACGAAGAAATACAGTACAATTTTCATGTGTTGCACTTTCTGCCCCCCCACCCCCCCCCCCCCCCCCGCAGAAACATACCTTATGTTTTTAGAGTTTTAAAAAGGAAACTAGGAATAAATTCCCTCTCTCCCTAACCTAAGAACAAGTCAAACCAAACAAATAGTATAGAGTACAGAATTAGTCAGGCCTATTTTTAATAGTAACTCTCAAGCAACCAGAAACTACAGTTATCCGCATCTGCCAGTCTACATGGGTGTCAGTTAACTGAGAGTTTACTGTATTTATGGGTGGGGACTGGAACCTGATTTGCAATAATGATGATGTATCAGACCAAGCAGGGAGATGACCAGGGGCGGCTCGTGGCATCGGACTGCAGCCCCCTCAGCTTTTTGTTTAGAACTCTGTAGTTTGTTTTTTTAATGTAAAAAAAAAAAAATCTTTTTATTCCACTTTAAATTTCGAGTCCGCGACTCGAAAGTACGCGCATGCGCATTGCGCACTTCAATCGCAACAGCGTTTTTTTTAATTCTTGCAATGTTTTCATTGCAGCCCGGAGGAGCAATGAAGGCATCATTGTGATGCCCAGAAGTCTATGCGGTTGAGACACAAACCGCATAGATATGGAAGGGGCTCGGACTGCGACGTCTGCAGGCACGTCATGACGTGCTTGCTGGGCAAATGCTGCTGATTGGTTGTCGCTCTCTTCCCGGGCTTTATGTGCTGGGAAAAGAGCGAGAATCAGTCAGTCAGTTTTCGGCGTTGGACCTGAGATTATCATATTGTTTTTTCTTTACGGGAGTTTCGGCATTTAGTTTGAAAACATTTTTTTTTTTGATTTTTGGCACAAGAGTCTCCAAAGTACACAGAGAGCGAGGCAGTCAGGAGGACTGTGGATTTCGATTTAATTATTTGCAAATTGCTGCTTCTTTCAGCTGTTCTTCTGCAATCAAAACAGGTGCGTTACTATTTATTTCATTCCATAAGTACAGTATTGTAAGAAGAACAATGCAGGTGAAAGTGGCCTTTCCACTTGTCATGGTAATCACTAGTCCTTTCACTTGTCTTTCTCTCTCTGGTCTCTTTACCTTGCTTCTTTTCCATAGGCCTGGATGTAGAATATCCCTTGTGTCTGAAGCTGTGCATAAACAGCAGAGCAGCTCATGTAAATCTAACTGTGGGGTGAATAACTGCCTTGTAGGCTTTCAACATGCTAATTTGTTTGTATCTAGTGAATCTGTTTAGCTTTGGCAATGCCTTTAGCTCAGCTTACATTTCCATATAAAGCTGTTGACCAGACAATTAGCTGGAGTTACTTTTCTGTTTCGTGTTTTCTTCAGCATTCTCAGGGCTATTTACAGTGGTGGCTGCTAATAGTTGACCCAACATTAATTTTCACTGTCTCTGGCATTCCAAAAGTAGCAACTATTAACTGTTACATGTAGGCATATAGAAAGTGTTGGTTCTACTGCTGTCAGTGACACCCAACAGCCACTCACTGCTGTATATCAGGTCATATAATGCAATGTGCATGTCAGTGTGTAATACTTTTTGAGTATTTAGGCATTCATATTTGAGCAGCCATACCTTTTTCTTTTTTTTCCCCACTGGTTTAAAATAGCAAAAAGCCAACGGTCATTTCAACTTCAGTCACTTTTCCCAATACATACGTATTATATTAATTTATTTACTTATTTACTGTAATTTGATAACTGGGTAAGTGCACTGCTCAGCAGTCCATTTTCAACAACAACCTTGGTTCACTATGGTTGTATTTATATGCAGACTTGATAGTATCAAATAAGGATCAACAGACATAGGGCAGAATTCTGAAGAAAACAGCACATATTCACCAGCAGGCTCACATTGTGATCTGCTATCTCATGTTTCCTACTTCCTTTCCTCTTTTACCTCTGTAAGGGAAATGATTGTCTTTACTAGCCCAGGTTACTTCACTAGTTGAAACTGAACAAAATGGAATTGCTACTGCTTAGCACATGAAAGGTGCTTTTATTGTCTTGTACTTTTTCTGATCTCATTTTCAGACTGACATTTAATAAGTCACCAGTAGTCTGCAAACTTAGCTGAGTTTTGCAAATAAAGTATACTTATTGTGCTATAGTTATTTGCTAAAGTTAGCCTGTCATACTAAGTTAAGGCTACCTAACAGCTATTGTCAGAGAGCTATTGCTAGTACAGCCTGAAGTAACTAAACAGGGGATGTTTGTTCCTTTGGAATTTGGTACATACCTACCTCTGAAGAAGTTGTTTTGATGCTTTAATAAATGCATATGTTTTAAGGATACCAGCTGGAACTTGATGTATAGCTCTGGTTATTTTATTAAGTACATCTTTTCAGCTTTACATTCTTATGTCCAGTAGATATCAGACTTTACTTTCATTCTGAATCAATAATCTAAGCCCTATAATGTGTGTATTCTAGTACTCTATTTCATTTGAACTGATTGCATGTTTACTTAATTATTGTTTTGGCTTATTGTGAGTTTCATGAATACTGTTTATATGTCATGTATATATGTCTTTGCATGTGATATTATTTATTTATTTATTGCATTTGTTAAGCGGGAAAGTCCGCTGGGCCTGGAATGAGCCCATTTTCACTGGAGGCCCAGATAGAAAAGCTCCACAAAATTACATACAAATGATAAACATTAATACACTTCATGGAAAAGTTCACAAAATTACTTACAAAGAATGTATTAATTCACATAGTAGAGGACATCAGGTACTACTATTACATTGAATGAAACTAATAAAACAATAGTGAAAAAAGTTACAATCCTGGAAAAGTAGAAACTGGAAATAATAAATGGCATATGTTCACATAACACATGATTGAAAAATAAATCTACAAGGTTTGTAGTGTGCATTCAAATAACGCTTGAATGTAGTATATCTGCTAGGCTGATTGCCATGGGTTAGTGCAGTGTAAGGAATCGTAGGAGATTAGAAGGGCTATGGAGGGTAAGGACACTTTAAAGTGACAAGGAAGGAAGCAGAAGGTAGGCAGGGTGATAGGGAAGGAAGTGATAGTGAGAGGTATAACACTGGGGAGGGAAGTCATGAGTTGGGGTTGTGTGTTGGGGTACAGGAGCATAACCAATGAGAGCAACGATGTAGTTTAAGGGATTTTTTCAAAGGAGGCAGGATTGCTGACAGTTCTGAGTGAAGGGGGGTGATTATTCCATGCTTTAGAGATGGTATAGAAATACAATGTTTGACCGGCTGTGAGCTTAGGTTTCTCAATGGATTGTAGCATTTTATTTTTAGACCTGAGGTGTCGGTTAGGCTAATACATGGTCAGTATAGAGAAGAGGGAAGGGCAGATTTCTGGACTGTAGATGAGCTTGTGGGCTGTAGTTAATTATAGAAAAGTGAGATAGTGAGGGGATTCTAACCAATTTAGTTGATGCAGAGAGGAACAGTGATGGGTAGAAAATTTTGTTTGTAGCAAATTTAGCAATTTTGTTGTAGCAAGAGTCAAGTTTTGTTCTCAAGGAGGACTGTAGATTGATGAGGATGGGAGCACCATACACAAGTGTTGGAAGCAGGAAAGATGAGGCCGGAGCTTTTTTTGTGGAGAGGCTAAGAAAATAGTTGTGCCTATACAGTGATATGTAGCCTTATGTCCCACATAGTGGCTGAAAAGGGCCCTGTACCAACCCAACATCCTGCTTAACAAACTTCAAATAAATAAAAGTGTACTGCCTAGTTTCCATATTGTGGCAGAAAATTCAGTAAAAAGATAAGTGTTTCTTTCATTACTGTGAGTATGGATATTGGAAATGAAAGATGTACTCAAGTTAATATAAAGCACAGAGCACAGCAGGTGTTAGCCACAGAAGGTGTTGTATATGTTGAAAGCAGCCAATAGGGTGCCTGTGTGGTAACCATATTCTGAAGGAGAGTGTTGAAGGCGATGGGAGGTTATCTGCAGTACTGGGGATGGAATATACCTAAGTACTAGAGATGGAATATTTGTTGACAATGTTAATTTGCATCATCAGATACCTATAAAGAAATTAGGAACACTTGATTTCTTCTGTGGGCAGGAACTTTTGGTTTGGGCAAATTTATCATTGTTCTTTTCTGTTTACAATTCTGCAAGCAAAACTAAGACATAGTAGAAACAAACAGCTTAATAAACATTTTGAAAAGTAATGCAATAATTAAGCTTTGCAGTTAATAAGAAATCGTAACTAGAATGTGCTGTTGGTTAAGCTAACTTTACTTTGGAATGCTGTCATTCCAATTGGTCATTTCATTTGCACAGTTAGATATGAGGTCCTGGTGAGCTTGTGTTCAACTAGAAAAGATAGCTGCATGAGCAGTTTATTATTTGTTTTAATGTACAGTGTACTGTGTAAATAGAAAAGTGAATAGTTATAATGCGTGCTGCAGCACATATCCTCTGCCTTTTGGATAGACTAAAGTACACCAACAAACGATTTGATCTGTCTTATTTACCAGCTTAAAAACCAAAAGAAATAACCATGGAAATAATGAATTGTTGATTGTGTGTTTTTTTGCTAACCTGTTTTTATTTAGCCATATTATTTGACTAGAACTAGGTAGTCATGCAACTTGGTAAAGCTACCCTAGCCTAATTAATTTTGTTTTCTGGAAAGTAGTTTGCAATTATTTCGCTAAAATGAGTGGTATATTCCCTTTTAAAAAGTATAAAATATAGCAAAATATAGTTTAGTGCTTGACAAATAATCTAAATTTAGGCTCATCACAGTCATGTATCTCAGAAATCACGTATCATATAATCATGTTAGAGCAAATCAGGAGATTTCTTGAACATGCATCACACTGTTTTTGTGGAGTTTTTCTCTTCCCCTATGTTGTGTGACTGTGGAGGTGATGTAACAATGTGTGCTGTGTAGACTATTCAGCATGTGCCATACTGACTGAGCATTTATTTCATGTAAATAAGTATGTGAAGCATTGATCCCATTGCACCATAGCCACCCCGTCTTGTTGACCACACCCATCCAGCTGTCTCCTGCAGCCCCCCTATGATTTGAAGTCACCAGCCACCACTGGAGATGACAAAAAGAAGCTAGATTTCTGAAGAAAGATTAGGATGTTTAATGTGGAAGATGTGAATCCAGTATTACGAACTTGGACAGAATTTGTATATTACTCCCCAGGTTACAAGAACTGAGCTAGACTGAATATAAATTATATCTTACAGGACCATGTGCATTTAATTGAAAGTTTTCACACACATCCATTAACTATTTCAGATCATACATAAAAATTAAGATGAAGACGTAGGAAAATGAAGTTAAAAATAAACACTGGCACTTTCCCACTTATCTGTTAAAGAGAGAGGAATCTAAGGAATGGGTTGTGGAAATGATTCAAGAGTTACTGGAGAGAGAGAGAATTTTCTTCACAAGGGGTAGGGCTAGCCACACAGTGGTGTGAACATTGTTACTAGATAATTTTCACTGTTGAAAGTGACACCCAGATCCCATGTGCAAAAATGGGGAAAAAGGGGTCCTGGAAGATGGATACCTGGTGAGTGGGATGACATGAACATGAGATTTAAAATATGGTAGTAATAGGACAGAAAGAGATATGTGAATATAATTATTTAGAAGGATTGACAAATGCAGAATAAGAGGAATTTTACAGAATAAGAAGATGAACAACTGTAAAGTGCTAAAGGAAAAATAAGGGACCATTTGTATAATATACATGAATGCTGTCAAGCAACTAATTTTTGGTAACCTCAGGGCACAAAAACTTTTAATACAGTATTACAGGCAACAGAAAGTAGAAAGGGTTTTTGCCAACCTTGAGCATGTAACAAGAAAAATGACCAGAGATCCTGTTGGAGGTGGTACAGATAGTTTGGAAATTTTATAATGATCTTTATAAAGCAGAGGAATATGGAAACCATGAAAAGGCATAACTAGAAACATTTACAGAGTACTTAATCGTGCCAAGGTTAGAGGAAGATGAGGCTCAAAAGTTAATAGTTGGGAATATAGGAGATAAAAATGGTGATGTATAACCAATCAATGGGGAAGTTTTCAAGAACAGACTGTTTCTGTGGAAGGTGAGAGGGAAGAAAGTGATAATGCTCTACAAGGTTTTGTTTAACATTTTAAAATTTGGTAGGGGGTACTAGCATTTTGGAAATGTGGTGCATGCATTAACCAAAAAGCCTTCAGATGCAACGCTGTATAGATCCATTTCAATTTTAACCATGATTATAAAGTGTTTGTGGCTATACTAGCTAAGAGAATGGCGAAAATGTTACCAACATTGCTAGATATGGATCCGCATAGTTTTGTGGAGGGAAGGCAAACATTTAACTACATGAATAGAACAGTTTGTAGCATTTTCATTCTGTGATAGAATAATTAGGTTAAGTAGGATGATTTATGTAGATTCTGAGGCAAGAATTAAGGTGGGAGGGCTCCAATCAGACTTGCTATGCTTGAACAGAAGAATAAGGCAGGAGTGTTCTCTCTTTTCTCCTTTTTATTTGGTTTATGTTTAGAGCCATTAGCAAGGAAAATAAGGGATTCACAGCTTCAAGGATATAACTGGTATGGTATTCAGGAAAAGTTAGCTTTATTCGCAGATGGTATTGTTTTGTACTTAATAAATCCAGATAAGGATATCTTGATGTTGAGCAATATTTTGAGACTGTTTTGTGTATTTTCAGGATATAAAATAAATGAAAATAAAACAAAGGTTGTAGCAGTAAATATCTACCCACACATGAGTTGGATCAACAATACCCATATTCATAGGTACATGATACGATGAAGTATTTAGGTGTGTGGATTAAGAAGAATTCAATTATGGCAGCTATGGGTATGCGGGAAGAGCCTAAACAAGAGGTGACACAAAACTGAGAGACTGGAACCACTTGAATGTAGATAGGAAGATACAAGTAATGAAAATGATTCTAGTCCCTTTAGTTTTATGTTACAGGTTAAGAGTATTTTTATCAGTTATAGAAGAAGCTGTTGACCATAATTAATAAAACGTTGAATGAATTTATTTGGGAGAGGAAGATGGCAAGAGGTAAATGTGATAAGTTGAGTCTTCTCATAGAATGTGGTGGCTTAGGATTACCTGATTTGAAGGGATACTTTAAAGCTACACAGTTAAGGTTCATCTGCATAATACAACCAGAAGGGTATAAGTTAAAGTGGAAAGGGATGATAAAGAGTGAGAAGGAGAGAAGGATTTTGGATGCAGGTCCTAAAGGAGAATAGCCACAACCATACAGAATATTATTATCATATATAGTAGCACAGAGTATTATAAGAACTAAAAAATCATGGGAATGGAGAAGTGAGATTTTTACAAATAGGGATGACTGCAAGTAGGGGTATAGAAAGTAGGCAAGAGGGGGATGGAGTTTACTGGAAAATCTACCAAAGTAACCACGCTTTTGGGGACAAATAACTCTAAAGGGAAAGGTAATAGAGTGGAGATGAGGTTAAGTAGACATTTGGACTGGAGTTTAGAAGACTGCCTACCTTACCAAGGATTAATAACAGAATGTAGACATTCTTTAGCTGTGTCCACAACCTCAAAGTCAATACACAGTTGTGTGCAGAGCTCACTGTAAATGGAGGCACCTGTACTGAGTAAGATGATATAGCAAACTTACTGGCCGACAAATTCAGCTCTAACTTTACCCCTTTCTCATGAATAGAGAACAGCAACAGATCCCTCTTGAAAAATGTGGGCCATCTACAGATCCTGGAAACTACAGACCCATAATTCTCACTAGTCTTATATGGAAAGAATTATCATGGAAATTATTAATAATCATATAGTAAAGCTCCAGACACTGGACCCAACCCAGTTTGGTTTCATCAAGGGCAGGTCATGCCTACTCAACCAAGTAGACTTTCTGAGTTGGTCACCAAAGCAGTGGATGAGGGCAAAATGGTTTACACTGCCTACCTTGATCTGGTCAAGACGTTTGACATAGTACCCCACTCCGGAGTTTTTGGCAATCTCAAGAGGTTAGGTACAAATTCGTATGTCACCTGGTGGATAGTCAACTGGCTCGCAGACAGGACACAGGAAGTTAGAACTGGGGAGTCCACCTCTATTAAGAGGCCAGTCACAAGTGGAGTCCCTCAGGGATCAGTCCTTGAATCACTCATTTTTGACATTTACCTCTCTGAAGTCAAGGCCAATGTCAGTGGTCTCTGGCCGACTAAATATGCAGATGATTGCAAATTAGGAGCTGTCATTGAATCCCACACTAACACAAATGTTCTCCAGGAAGGGTTGACACAGACAAACAACTGGTGTCAGAGCCATGGACTAAAACTCATCATTATCGGCCCCTTTTCCCATTTTTTCTACATGGGGTCAGTGTATCATGTTAACTGTCACCACCTCTCGATTCAGTGCCACACTCCTCCCTTCTTCAACACTCATGCCTGACTGTTGCAGATTTTCTTTCACACATTTCATCCACCTCTTTGCTAGATGTCCTCGCTTCCTCTTACTTTCTTCCTGTCTGTCCAAAATCTTCCTCACCAGATTGTCTTCTGCTTTTCTACACATGTGCCCAAACCACCATAATCTGTTCTCTTTGATCTTTTCTGCAATTGGAGCTACTTTGACTTTTGCTCTTATGTCCTCATTTCTTCGTCTGTCCCACAGTGTACATCCTACCACCTTTCTCAGACACTTCATTTCCATCACCTCTAGCTTCTTCAACTGTTCTGCCTTTACTGCCAGGTTTCTGTACCATACAGTAGTACTGGTCGCACCACTGTCTTGCACACCTTACTTTTCAGCTTCTTTGGCATTCTTCTGTCATAGACTACACCTGATACTCTATGCTAGTTGGCTGCAGCCCGTCTGACTCTAGCTTTGACCTCTTCATTCAGACTACCCTTTTCCTCAACTACCCCACCCAGATACTTGAAGCTGTTTACCCGTTCCACTATCTTCTCTTCTCTTCTATCTCTATTCTGAGCTTCTTCTGATTTCCCCAATTTGCTGCCATTACCGCCATCTTATCTGTGCTTAGTTTCATCCTATGTGCCTTCAGATTTGCATTCCATTCTCCTATCCTTTGCTGAAGCTTTAGCTCAGAATCTGCCTGTACTACCACTTCAACTGCATACAGTAGCTTGGTTGATCCATCCCCTCCTACCTGTTTGCTAATGTAGCCCATCACCAGTATGAACAGCAGTGGTCTCAGAGCTGAACCCTGATATACACCCACTCCCACTGGTAACCCCTCTGTGAGGCCAAACACTGTTTGTACTTGAGTCATTGGGTCCTTGTACATAGCCTGCACTAATTCTACCAATGTTTCTGGGACTTCATACCACCGCAGTACTGCCCAGATCAGCTTTTTTGGGACCTTGTTGTATGCTTTCTCCAAGTCTAGGAATGCCCAGTTGGACTCTTTCCTCATCTCCAGCTTCTTCTCAAGTATCTGTCTCAATGCAAACATCAGGTCAGTTGTGCTGTATCCTGATATGAATCCAAACTGCTCATCTCCCATATTACATTCTATTATTCTGCGTATCCGTTTATGAATCACCCTCTCCAGAACTTTCATGCAATGTGATAGGAGTTTGATGCCTCTGTACTGTCCACATTTGTGGATATCCTCTTTGTTCTTGTACACTGGCACGAGTATGCTTATTCTCCAGTCATCTGGGATAAACCTTTCTCTGCACTGAAACCATTTCTCCCCATCTCACCCAACATCTTTATCATATCTGCTGTGACCTCATCTGAGCCTGCTGCTTTTCCTGACTTCATCTTCCTTAGTGCTGTTCTTACTTCTTTTAGGGTGGGCTCCTCCTCTTCTCTCATTGTAGGCTGTTTCTGGGCCAGTGCAGCTTCTGTGGGGTTTTCTTCTTTCAGAAGCTGGTGGAAATGCCCCTTCCATCTGCCTTTGATGCCCTCTGGACTGGTGAGCAGGTTGTTGCTGGCATCCTTTATGAAGGGTGTCTGACTATCTTCTTTATCTTTCTGTCTTTGGCTTGCAACCTGATATAGTTTCTTTGTGGCCCTTACTGAGTCACTTTCCAGAAGCTGGTACAGTGCCTCCAATGCCCTATTCTTTGCTATTGTAACTTCTTTCTTGGCTTCTTTGTTAGCCAACCAGTAGTCCTTCCTAGCCTGGTTAGTCTTTTCTATCTCCCACTTCTTCCTGCACTCCTCCTTTCTTTTGATGACTTCCTGGACTTCTGCATTCCACCACCAGCTTTCCTTATGTACCTTATTTCCATACCTGACTCGGCCACATATCTTTTCTGTAGTCCTAACACATGCTGTTTTTAAGCACTGCCATTCTTCTTCAACTTCACCTATTTCCTCCTCTTTTTGGGGTGCTAGAGCCCTGAGTAATTCCTTGAACTGTTGTGCTTTCTCTCAAGTCAACTTCCAGGTCTTCAGCCTGGTCTCTGTTAAGCGTAGAGCCTTCTCTGACCACTGCTTTCAGCTGATTGTGGAAACTAGTGGTTTATGCTGTGGGCCAACTGTTTTACTGGGGATGACTTTGCAATCATGGATTCTACCCCAATGCCTTTTCTTTACTAGGAGGAAGTCTACCTGAGTTGCATGTCGACTACTCTTGTATGTGATCTTGTGAATGTCTCTCTTTCTGAACCATGTGTTGGCTACTATCAAGCCATTTGCCAGACTGAAGTCTAGAATGGCTTCTTCTTCTTTATTCCTGTTGCCCCACCCATGTGGACCCAGGCAGTCCTCATATCCTGTTCTGTCCGTTCTAATATGTGCATTCAAGTCACCCATTATCAACACCAATTGATGTCCTGCTTTATCTAGTAGGTCCTGCAACTACTGTCTGAATGCACTCTTTTCCTCACTATCACAACCCTCCTGTGGGACATAGGCTGAGATTATGAATGCTGCCCTATCTTTACATGGACTAAAACTAAATGCAGAGAAATGCATAACAGTATCTTTCGGGAGAGTCATTCACCCCTGGTAACTACAGTATTGGCAACATACCCCTTAGAGTTAACCCAGTAGTCAGGGACTTTGGGACACACATAGACAGTAATCTAGCCTTTGACCGTCACTTGTCTACAGTAGTGAGGAAATCATTCTATGTTACACAGCTTATAATAAAAGGTATGGCATCTAGGTTCAAGGAAGTCATAGTTCCACTGTATTCAGGATTCATCAGTCCTATCATTGAGTACAGTGCCCCCTTTGGTATGTACCTAACCAGGTATATCCAACAAATGGAACGTCCACATAGGTTCCTTACTGAAAGAATACAGGGCATAAGTAAAATGTCCTGTGCAGACTGCTTCAATGCCTTGTCCTTATATTCTGTCTCCT
Organism: Protopterus annectens; assembly: GCF_019279795.1. Taxonomy (NCBI): domain Eukaryota; kingdom Metazoa; phylum Chordata; order Ceratodontiformes; family Protopteridae; genus Protopterus; species Protopterus annectens. Next base: position 428,055,611 of record NC_056738.1, on the reverse strand, counting down.
AAAGGCTGTTGAGGGGAGATCTATGCCTGACATACAGAGCATTGTTAGACCCCCAGTGTGATGGACCTCCTGCATATCCACAAAACAAACAGCACCAGAATTACCCGTTCTAAAGACTTAAACCTTGCCTGTGATATAAATAGGACCTGCTAGACAGAGAAGTATGTATCTCACAGACCCCCATCTCTGGATCAGGCTCCCCATCCATGTGAATAAGAGTTCCTGCCTAACCCAATGTCTCTAATGGACTAAGGCAACCAATAAATGGTTTATCTCCCAGGCCCCTGCTTGTAAATTTTTCATCTCCCAAGCTCCTGCTTACACTCATCAGAACTTGTCAGAGATTTGAGATGCATGGCTAGGCTTAAAAAAGCCCTTGTCATTTGCCTAGTAAACACCTATGAACCTAAAAGAAATGTGCAGGGGATTGTTAAAATGAAAGACCAGGTCTGGTAGTGTTTCTAGTTGAATCTAGAACAGAAGTTGCTGTTAAAAATGGATAATTAGTAGGGCATTTAAAATATTGCATAATAAAACGAATCAATCAGAGGGGGTTAGAAAACATTAGGAAGAGAGAATGGAATGGCAGTATATAAAAAAATGGAATTACATCTGTTTGGCTTCCAAGTATGCAGCAAATTCAAAAGGTGTAGGATTTTTGGAAGTGTCTGCATATGTGTTTTTATATCCCAAGTAGACTTCAGAGAATTTATCCTCAGGCAGTTAGCAGTTTCTGGAGATGTGAGAGGTAACTAGAAGCATGTTTTTGGGGAATGAAACATGATGACAAGTTTTAAAAATTCCCTATGGAAAACTGTGTAAGAAATGTTGGAGGAGTAAATGGTTGTAACACAGGAAATTATTTTTCTGAGCAGACATATAGGATTTGAATTGCCTAGACATAATAAGAACTTGCTAAGTTTAATAATATTGACTGCAAAAAAGCATTTACTAGCAAATAGAAATCAGAATTAAAACCAGCTGCAACTGAAGTGCTGTAAAGCACATAAAAAGGACTGGAAGTATGATCTTTAGAAAAGGATAGAAGCAAGTTACATAGAAATAAATGGAATTTGTGAGAACCATGCACACACAGTAATGTTCAGGAGGAGGAGTGAAATTTAAAGGAAGTAAGGAATTGAGCAAGTTATGTAAAGTTGGAGTGAAAGATAAATTGCTAAAATGTATACTGCATGAAAATAAAAGAAAGGTTAGTATGGTTTGTTTTTCTATTGCTGTATATGTACTGTGTCACTTTTTAATATCAAAATTAATAAAGATGTTTAAAATTCTTTGGTGGATGGAATTTGTGCAGAAGCTACCTGGTGTATCATTTTCAAACACTGCAAATTGGATATAATTTCTTAAACCAGAGACTCCTTCAGAGCTACCATCCTCAAGGATATCCTGTCTTGATTCCACCCAGGAGAATAGGGAGCTTGGGATGAAATAGAATACAGAAGTTATATAGTTACCATAACACTGGATCCTTTTCATCACCAGGTCCTCTGATTCAACAATTCACCCACTTTCCCTCTACCAAATTATAAACTTTATACATAGGGACAGACCTGGAAGACCTGTTTGAATCCCTTCCTTTCTAGCACATTCATTCATTATCATTTTGAAGTATTTTCCATGTTTGCAGCAATACTTGATCTTGGGTAGGATTAAGGACATTTGCATTGTAGGAGTTTTGAAGGTGTGCAAGACTCAGAACATTCTTAAGAGTTGCAGGATCAGATGAGATAAGCAGCTGTATCCCACAAGCCAAATCAGATGAGCTAGGAATAAGAAGGATCTAGCGCTAGGGTTAAGTACTTAACCTCTGTTTTACTGTTGCAGCCCTTTTTATCTTCATATATTTTATATCCAGAAAAGACTTGAAATCACCTGAAAATGCTCCACAGAACAAAATGTTTTTATTATCAATTTGAAATGCTAAGACCCGCTAGAACAAGTCCCAAAAAAAACGAAGACCGAATGGCCAAAAGAAAAGGCTTACATATACTAAGTCTGAGATGCAATTTCACGGAATATTCCCTTTTCTCCTAGGTATGGTGATCTTGGAGTTGGTATATAGAAGTTCAGGAGGTGTAAGGATAAGTCCAATATGTAATTTTGAAAATTCAAAATCTCGAACATCAGAATCCCGAAGTTCAGATGTTCAAGATTTTGAAATCTCGAAATGCAAAAAAAAAAAAAAACCAAAAAATAAAACTAAAAGAAAAAAAAGTTAGACATCACGTTGCTGTAGGGGGGCAAAGCCCCCTTGTGCACCCCCTGTAACTTAAATATACCAACACCGAGACTACACTACAGTGAAGAGAATTTACCGTTCAGCACTGTTGGGTGATCTCAATTGTTTAACTTCGAGATTTCAAAATTTCGGACGTTGGGATTCTGATGTTCGGGATTTTGAGATTTCAAAAATTAAGAAGTGGACCTGTGAGGACTTGCCCCCTACATTGGGGAAGTGCAGGGGGGCTTGCCCTCCCCCCTTGCAAAAAAGACATTTTAAGGAGAAGAGCAATTTTCGTGATTTCTCTTTTTGTTTTTTGTTTTTTTTTTTTGTTTTTTTTTTAATATAGCTTTTCAGCACTTTGGGTGCCTGCATTTCAGTAGGGAGCCAGTGTTTTTTGTTGTCTTAGAAAGTACAAAATAAAAATATCTGGAAATAAAATTTTTCCTGAGTAGAGCACAAGTTATATCCATGAATTTGTGAATCCCTATTTAGGAATAAAAAAAACAGTAATACTGGGAAAAGAGGATGTTCCTCTGTTGAAATACAGCTTGACAGGGAAGAAACCTCCCACCTTTACTTTTAACTCCAACCATTCATGCATCCTTATGAGTTAATCTAGGGGAATATAAGCATTACCAGTGCCCCACTAATAAAATCCCAGCAGACTCTATGGAATGTTTCCTGTGACTCAAGTCCCAACAGCAGCAATATTTTCATACACTCAGCTTCCCTGTAGATCATTGATTTCTTAATGTCAAAAATGTTTTTCTTCCCTTAAAAAAATGGTCCATATTTATCAATTTTGTTAACACATTTACTATTCTCTTAATTAATTATTACAGACATAAACACTTTATAATTATGGTTTAAAAATTGCAATGGGTTTATATGAAGCTGAGTCTGAAGGGTATTTATACTCCTTACAGATTTCTTCCAAGATACTGCCACTCGCATCCTGTCCCCTTTTAAAATACAGTATTGTTAAACAAAACCCTCCAGATCTTTATCACTTTCTACCCCCCAATTTCCAGTTTTCCACATTAACGCCATCTATTCCTGGAAAATTTCCTGTTGATTGATTACATATCACTGTTTTTATCTCTTCATCTCCTGTCTTGGCTGTTAATTCTCGAGTCTCATTTTCCACTAACCTTGACATTTTAAGTCTTCCATAAATATTTCCGTTTGTGCCTTTGCTTGGTTACCAGTTCCTCTGCTTTAAACAGATTTTCATAAAATTCCCAAAATGTATATTAGCAACTCTATAAGATCTATTTTTTTTTTTCTTGATATAGGTTCCCTATGTATGGCTACAACTCTTTCTACTTTTTGTTGTCTGGTGTGCTAAATGTGTTTGTGCTGTAGAGTTATCTCTGCCACTGTTGCCTTTAGAGCTTTAAATTACCAAACTCATATGACAAAATATGTTTTATACACTTTAAGGGATTTAAATGCAGCCATGGCTATAAAGGCTTCTGATACTAAGCATCATGTGATTTCTCTGCCTGGTTAAGCTGCACAAGTTGCAAGACATTCCTTTAAATGCAGTGATGATGCTTAAGAGGCTTCTTCCAGGGCTACTTCTAGAGGATCAGGTATTTGAAGGTTTACATGTTTTTGTCAGTCCCTGTCTCAGTATGTTAAGGCCAAGCCCTTGGATTTTCCCCTTCACAGGGACCTTGTATTTGGACCCTGTATTGGCAAACATTTTTAGAGACTGCAGAGTAAAATGATGCAGGACTTTAAACAGATTTTTTATACATCAGTACCTAAGTATCAAAGAAATTACCCATCTAAGCCCACCTCCTTTTTCCATAGGGATCAGAAACCCTCTCAGAAGGGTAGGAAACAACCCAGGAAAATATTTCATGACAAACTTAAGAGAGACTGTAAATCTGGAAAACCATCTTTTCCACACAAGTCAGCCTATCTACTACACTGTTCTCCCTGCTGAGTTCAGGAATTCGTTGTCAAAAACGTTAACCTTTTCCCTTCAGCTGAGAATCTTCACTACAGACAAATGGGAATTAGCCATCATTCATCAAGGTTACAAGATGACTTGGATGGAAGTTCCATCACTGAAGCGTATTCTTCCTCCTCCTCCTTCCAATAAAAAGTGCCTACATCCTCCTCTCTTACATGATGTCTTCAACCAGGTCACCATAGAACCGGTGCCACACCAACATCTAGGAAGAAGCTTTTGAAGGCTTTTTCTGTTAATCAGAGAAGAGGGTGTTTGGACACCCATTCTGGACTTATCTCAAACCCTTTCTAGAGGTACTATCATTCAAGATTTGTCACTGCAAACTGTCCTTCCTCAGGCCTTTCTGGTCTCCTAGACTTAAAGGATGGATATCTGCACATCCCCACTCATCCCACCTGCAGAAAATTCTGTAGAATTTCTGCCTTTTTGTTGCACATTCAGGTCTCTGCTTTTCCTTTTGGTTTATCTCCCACCCCAAGGGTCTTCACAAAGTGCCTCACCCTAACCATCGCCTTTTGCAGAGCCCGGGGAATACAGATTTTCCCCTTAACTTGTATGATCTTCTTATCCAGGCTACCTCACAGGGTATCCTACTTTTGCATTTTGGTATCACAGTCTTGGAGAGACTGGGATTCACCCTTCTATAATCTCATCCCAGCATCTGTTTTTTTTTTTTTTTGGGGGGGGGGGTTGCAGACTGGATACCCAGCTGAAGATCTCCCCCCCCCCCAAGAGAAAGTACAGTCTCCCTCCACCTTCTTCTACTCTCTTCTCCCCCACCAATTTACTGTTGCAAGGGGGATTATAAGAACCCTGGAAATACATGGCAGCAATTATTCCTATGGTAACATTTGCTAAGTGGCATGAGAGAGATCCAGTGGTGGCTGAAATCCCTTTGGTCTCAGCACTGCCATCCACTTGACTTCCAAATCCTTCTCTTGCCCTTTCTGAAGAAAGGACTACAGTGGTAAATTTCCCAAATCCAGCTATATCCCGACCTTCCCTTCTGCCCACCCACTCCCAGCCCAACTGCACAGTGATGAATGAGATCTGACTTGATGAGCCTGGACAGGCTCTTCATCAGTTCATGGCCATGTAGTCCCCAGACAGATGAGGGAGCTCATCTGATGTCAGTGTCAAAGAAATTAGGGCTCTTATTCAAGCTCTTCAGGTATTTTTTCACATATGGAACACAGACCTTAGGATTTTTGCAGAAAACACCACAATCATGTGGCAAATCTGCCCCTTTAGGTAGTTTCCTTTCCATCCAAAGACAATATTCTCTCAGATTCTCTAAGCAAGTCCTTGGAAGACTCTCAAATGGATGCTAAACATGGAGGTCTTCCTGGTCATACTGCACACATGGCGTATCCTCAAATAGATCCATTTGTTCCCATTCAGAACAGACAGCTGAAGCCGTTTTGCTCCAGGGCTCCTTTCACTATGTCTTTCTTTTGGAAGGGAAAGTACCTCAATACCTCCCAAAGAGTTCTACTTAAGATCCAACAGGACAGACCAACAATCTTGCTGGTGACTCCCTTCTGGACCAGGCTACACTGGTTCTTCCCTCTTCACCTAGCCAGGGGCCATCACTACAGGTTAACCTACAAAGTGTGCTTACTTGCACAGAAAAAGGATTCTCTGCTTTATCCCAGCTTATTGTCTTTCAACCCCTGTCACTGTGGAGGATGACATTTTAATCCCTTTCAAACACTAATTTTCTGTGGATATGCTTCAGATGCTCCAGGAGATGAGAAAACCTACCACGAGAAAGTCTTACATCTCCAAATGCCTGGTGTCATAAAAAGAAAGTGGATCTCCTTCAGGTGGGGGTTCCTACAATTTTGTCCTACTTGTGTGAGCTACTTAAAACTGATCTTGCCTGTTCTTCTATAAAGTCACATTTGTCTGCCTTTTCGGACTGCATGCCACTTAAAATCCCTCCCTTGCACTCAACCATAGAAGTCAAGCAGTTTATAAAGGGTGTCCTTCACTTGAATCCACCTAGGAAGGCTGTTTCACCCCCATGAGATCTCAGTTTCATTTTAGAAAAACTTCCTTTGCCACCTTTTGAACCAGTGACCTCCACATCCCTTTAGTTTTGTACTTAGAAAAGCTTTTACTGGTGGTCCTTCTGGTAGAATGGTTTCTGAGCTTCAGGCATTTATGGCTACTTTATGGCTATCCCTTCTTTTTTATTTTCCATGAGGATAGGGTCTTCCTTAGACTAACTCTACTTACATGCTCAGGGTGGTCAACGAATTGTTTGTCAATCAGGCTGAACATTTAAATACCTTTATTCCAAACCCACTGAACCGAGGTGAGAGACACATGCCGTCTCTGGCTTTGCACAGACAATCATGAATTCTACGTAGATAAGACAAAGGACATTAGGAAAACAGATAAGCTGTTTGTTTCCTTCCAGGAAGGCAAGTTGGACAATCCTGTCTCAAAGCAGACAATTTCCACCTGAATCTCAAAATCCATTTCCTTCTGTTTTGCTGCTCTCTTCAAGGACATTGACTCCAGAGCCATTCTGGATGCACCTACTTGGTCCTGTGCACACACCTTCACCAAACACTACAGAGCAGATGCCTTTTCCAGATCTGTACTACTAGGATTTGTAAACAGCTCCTCTGACTCCGATCCATCTACCCAAAATAACTTTTAGCTTTGGAAAACACTTGATAGTACTGGAATACTGCAACAGTAATGTAAGGAGGGACGTAGTACAGTTGTGTAAGACTTTCCTAAAACAGTAGATGTACTATTGATAACTGTTGCAGTATTGTATTCCTCCCTCCTTCCTTCCCCCTTGCTGTTTGTGCTTATTTCTGTACACACTGAACCAAAGCAGAGCAATTCCCTTCTCTCCTCCTTTTTGCTGACCTTGTTTTTCCTTGCTTTATTACGCAGGCTTTTCCAGGGTCTACCTACTTTAGGATAGTCTGAGGACCTTACACTCCTGCGCCTGCCTTTGTACTTGTACTCCCACGGGCTCGAGTATATGGAAGGTTTTGGCTTTGGTACTCTGTACTAATGTCAGGTAAACTCAACGAGATAACCCAGTAGTGTCACAGTACTGTAAACGGTGATCCGTATGACATCTACTGTTATAGTAAGTTCTTATGCAACCATATTTTTCTTATTTCTTAGCTGTTTCCTGTTATATCTCTATCAAATATTTTACATTTTCATTTTGTTTTAGACTTGTTTATGTATTACATTTCCATATTGTTAGATCATTATGTATTTTAAATGACAGTTTTTAGTTTGCAAAGTATTTTGGTTAAAGACTCAAATTTAACTTATTTTGTTAGTCAGGTGCAGGATGACTGAAATCTGCTAGTGTCTAAATGCATTCCGCTGAAGCAAATGCCACCTCTTTAACATCAGTAAACAAGTCTCCTTGACTAACATGTATGAAGCTGTCATGTGCAAATGAAAGGTGTGAGTTGTTAAACATTGCAGTCTTTGTGCTCTGTTTAGAGGCCATATTAATGTAGTAGTTCTCAGAAGTCTCTTTCTTGGGAAACAAGCAACCACACGAGGTATGGAGAAGTTTGCAGTGTGGAAGATATACAGGCATTGTGAAGTATCACCTTGCTATTGCAATATTAATCTTCTTACTGTAATGTTCATCATCCACATTAATGTCATGCTTACCTTACCCTTCTTCCAGAAAAGTGGATTGTTCTGTTTGGATTTCATAGGGCTTGTCTTCATGTATTCGATTATGGAATATTATCTGTGTGTATGGCAAAGATTTATAGAGGACTGTTTGATATGAGAAATTACTATGCCTAATTTTTTTCTGATTTAGCACGTGTGCCACATTAGTTGCATGGAAAAGTTTGAGAGTGAAGCTTAGTAGCAAAAGTATAGATCTGTACTTGTTTATTGCTTATGAACTCACCACTTGACTTGCCTCTTCAGAACTGACTGCCATCCATCTTCCCATCATGCAACAAACACACAGAGACACTGTCATGTACCAAAAGTGTTTTTGTAACCCCTGAAGTCTGCCTTACAAATTCAGTTACTAAGTACATTAAATATAATTTTTCAGTAACTCCAGAGTAAAATAATACCGTATTCCTGTTACTCTGTTAGTGTGTTTACTAATTGGTGGATTGAAGACAAAGCTTGCCACATCAATGAGTGCAGGTGGGCTGTGACCTTCTGCAAAATCTGCATTAGCCTATGTCTTCAGCAGAATGTTATGCCATGATGGTAAGATATAAGAGGTGTGGACAGTGAATTGGGCAGCAGTGAGTTTGTCAACAGGAAGATGAAATAGTTAAGAAATTTTTAAATTTATTTTTTTTCTGATTACTGTGCAGTGTACTGTCGCCTGCCAGTCTAGCCTGCTTCACATAGCCGCGACAAACCCTAGTCATTTATCCCATGTCACAGTCTGACTCTAGCCCTAAGTTACTTGCTGTCCCTGAGGAAATGCCACATAGTTGTACTACATTCATTGATGTAGTTTGTTTCATCTGTTTGTGTGGGAATTTTTTGGTATATACTTCAGCATTTTTCTGCCCAACACCCCCCCCCCCCCAGTCTTCTGTCAGAAAGCATAGTGATACGGTTATACGTAATACCTCTCCAGAGGTAATGTGCAGTGTCCTCTTTTGCGTTTTTCTTCTTTGGTTTACAGCAACTGTGAAACTTGTCCACCCCCTCCCAAAGGATGACATTTGTCTTTGGTATTCAGTCCCATCCATCCCCCGGACACTATTTTAGCAACCCAGATTTGTTCCTGAACCTGTATTGTTTCACTGACAAAAATCTTATCTTTAAGTGGGTTCATTCTGTGTGTCAGAGCTTTGTAGTTCAGATTTAAAGCATAACTTCCTTTGAGACTGGCATGCTAGAAGAGCTACATCATCATTTCAGCCCTCAGTGATTATTATTGAGCTGAACTAATAGTTAAAAGCACGTAAATTCAAAAGTATACCACTGCTAAAGAAGAGTGGCACATAAAGATTTCTGCATATAACAGTGTTTCTAATGGTCATGATTATTACTGAACATTTTTGTATGAACCAGATTGCAAAAATTTAGGAAAGTAACACAGACATATTATGGAAAAACATTAACATAGCTTTGCAGCATTTCATGACATTACAGAAGGGTGTACATTATACTCCGACAAAGATAAGTTCTTTGAGAAGATTTTCTTTGATTTCTTTTAATCCTACTTTGCCAAAACTGTGACCACTTACATTGTGCAAGCCAGCAGTGCACCATAGTGGACTTTTTGAATTTTCTCTACCAGTAAGAGACTATGAAGTCTGTACTTGTAAGTTAGGGAAGTTTGTGGGGGGGGGGGGAGCATAGGCATTTCTAAGTTATGTCTTGTAATATAGAAGTTTAATTAAACTTGTTTTTGGATGACTCACCTGCACACAGGGAACCACAGACTAAGATATTATAAGAAAAAATTAATATCCAACATTGACTTGCAAAATAAAATTTGCTCAGTAGAGATTGGAGACATTAACTGATGTCTTCCTTGTGATGTGTTTGCTATGATTTGCAAGTTTTAGGTGATTTCTCCTTTGAAATATGTTTTTTGCTATCATGAGACCGACTGAGCTGTGAAATTGCAGTGGCTTTGCATAATATCTGTAATTTTAAAACTTCTTTTTAAAACTGCAGTAACTCTACATTTTAATGCACAATGATTGATGATGATTTGATAAAATTCACAGTCACATTTTTAGTGTGTCTGATGTTTTCTAAAATCCAGTTATTATACATTTCTTTCAGGTAAGAATGGTGAGCTTCTACCTACTACAGAAGAAGCAGAAGAACTGGAAAGGGCTTTGCAGGCCGTCACATCATATACAGCTTCACTGGAATGCTTAAGTACTATGGCAGACCTGACACAGTCAGACAGTGTAGCCGTTGAGGAGCTTTCAGACCGTGAGATGGGTGTGTTTTCCACAGCTACATCAGCTGCTAGCATACAGTCTTTAAGCCAAGAGGTTAACAATGAGCTGGGTGAGCTACTCAATGGAAGGATATCTACTGAAAATTTTTCCAGTCTAGAACTGGATGAAAATCTTCTCCATCCATCCACTTTGTCAAGCACATCTGTACCTTTAGCTGGACAGATCCAAGGTCACTTTCCTCCTCCAGTCAGTGTCAGCCTTACTTCTGCTAATCGAATCACCCAGAGCACACTTGATGAGAGGACGTTTTCAGCACAGTTTCATGGACTTCACGATGGTAGCCACACTTCTCAAAGGACACATTCTGCCCAGTTACTGGGTAAAGCAGAGGACCTGCTTAATTCACATCAGCAATATAGTAGTAACCACTCCTCTCCTCATGGAAGTCAATACAGTAGTGAGCATGTGCCATCTCCCTACAGTGACCAGATCACCTCACCCCATGGCACATCTTATTCCGGGGACAGTCTTGCAGCTACCTTCACATCTGAGGTCCCACTTATGGCACAGCACATAATACCATCACAGCTTGAAGGGACGCTTAGTGGAGTGGTAAATTCCAGGACTCCGTGGGGGAGCCTCCCAGTTAATCTTAGTGACTCAGCATCGTTTAATAACCTCATTGAAGCTGAAGGGCATCTTCTTTCTACATCCCTTTCCACACCACCATCCACTTCTCACTCTGAAACAGTCCAACCCACATTTGTCAAAGTAACATCAAATAACTGTAGTGTGCACCCAAGTCAGCCCCAACAGAGTTTTAGTTCTGCCATTTTGGAGACAGCTGTTCCCTCTGATATTGCAGCATCTAGCTCATCCAAGCAACAGCCTCTTCCTCAGTTCAATGCAACCTTTGGTCCTCAGCTGACATCACATACTGGTATTCCCAAGGATTTGCAGCCACCTCTTAGCTCTGTAGCACCTGTCACTGGACTTACAGTGGCAGGTGTTACAACCACAGATTCATGTAGTGTGTCTGCCTCATTCACCACCCAGAGCTGAGAGTTTGTATTTTTCCCTGTATGCTTGTGCATGTGTGAGAGACAAACATTAAGAGTTGGTATTGTTCATACTTGAGCTCTGTTTATATCTTGTGGCTGGGGGAGATCAGCTGTTATGTGGAATGGTATTAATGTGAGAATGTTTTTACTGGGAGAATGGAATAACTTCTTCTGAAAAAACTCTGCATAGATATTCTTCTTTTAGGCTTGCTGGAGAGGTGCAGGAGTAACAGCTTCATGATTTCACTGAATTAGAATCACCAGGTAAATGCCTTTAAGAATTTTACGGGACCACTGTAGATCATGTAGGCGCAAAAAAAGTTTTCTGATATTACAGGTAAAAATTAATTTCCTTTTTATTTTGCTTTGCAATAACCACATACATTGAAAGGCAAATAATTGTTTTTAATTGTATAGGCTGTGGAATACAAGAGTAAAGGCACCATAATTTATATCACTGTTGGCTTTTTATTGCGTGGAGTATTGGGTATGAATAGATTGCACATTGTGCTTGTAATTCATCAACTTAGTTGTTAACCAGCAGAAGACATATTCAATAGATTAAACATTGTGTGGGTTAATATGGTACTAGTATTGCCGTACTCTGAAGTCTTATGAAAAGTCATACTCTGAAAGTAACTTCTCATCAAAGTTTTTTTAATTAAACTACTGTAGCTATAGTTCAGTCCATAACAGAGGTTTCATTCCTACAGAGTCCTTTGTATCATGAAATGCAGCAATGTTTTCCCTTTGTCCACCATGAAACTTATATTACTAAGAAGTTAGCACAGGGGCTTAAATAAGGAACACATTTGAGCACATGTTTAGCTTTCCCTTCTCTTGTATCAGTATTTGTTTTTCCTTAAAGGCATTTCTAATAAACTGCCAGTTTTCTGTGATTGCACCCTGTTGTGGCCTTTGCATTGGCTTGACTCCATAGAGTCCCAAGCTCTTCCAGAAATCTTCCACTACCATAAAATTTGTCTTCCTCTGAGATAGACAGAAAATATTCCACCACCCACATTAGCATAAAATCGGGATAAAGATATGATGACTGTGAAGGATCCAGCAAATTTGTTTTCTTTTTTGTAAAGTTATAATTTCCCCACTTCCCATTTTGCCATGGTTTTGCTTTTCTCAGGCTGCTGCAGCAAAAACCAGGCCACTACAGAAGTGGTTGCAACACCTGTCCTTCCTTTAGAGTAAACATTGCCAGCTTTTGCCTGCTGCATTCTGACTTGCCTTTGTGTAGCATGTCCAGAACTTTATCCTAAACATATGGTTGACTTTTATAGCAGTGCATTTCTACTTCATTGGGCATTAATCACCTTAGAGAGCTACTTGTTTGTGTGACGTCTTCACTGTTGTTCTGTCTGGTTCCTTTCTTGCTCTGGGATGTTTACCTTTATCATCTCATTTAGTTGCATTCTACCTCAGGTCAAGGCAATTGCTACTTATTTGCATCTTTGTAAGGTGGGCTCTTGACATACTGTGCAGTGAGTTATTTTCAATACTTGATGGTGGTCTGTGGAGAGTCTGTTCATCTTTCCCCTAATCTGGCTTTATTTTGCTTACCTTATAAGGATGGGGTGTTCACTGAAACAAGCTGCATATGCACCATTTCATATCTAGTTGCATAAGTGTAATGAGTTCTACCTGCAATGGAATCCGTGTAGTATGGAAAACACCCCTTAGAGAAGGAGAGCAGTCCGTAGGACACTTCATCCCCCCCTTTAACCAGTACAACTGGGCCATCAGTGTTCCAGACAGATTAACAGTTAGTATTTCATGCTTTTGTTTTTTATCACTGCAACCTATTCATCTTCATACAGAGTACTTTAGTATGCTTTGTTGTTAATCAGTACTCAGGATATCACTAGTTTATCAAATCTTGTTTGTTGTAGTATTTAATAAATTACCACCTCTCTTGTTTGAAACTCAGAGGATAGATATTAATTTATCGCACTTTACCCCCATTGCCTGTTGATCATTAGCCCCTTCCCAGCCAGTAAGCCCACTCATTCCTAATCATGAGTGTGATTGTTGACTGGGATGGGCTGTTATTTAGACAACTTGTTGGTTTGAGGGTTTTCTTCTTTTGGCCCTACTGTCCATATGAACATTCAGCTTGCAGAGCAGGAGGGGAGCATGTGATGGGCTGTCTGTACTGGTCATCCATCACTTCACCAAGGTACATTGATAAGTAGTCCTACGTCCTCTTCTCAAGCATGGAAAGTGGTTTCCCAGTTTACGTTGAATTTAAAATGCATCACATTGCCTTCAGGATTAGACTGCTTTTGCAGAGATCCATGTTTTATTCCAAGATAGTGTGCAGCAAGAAAAGTTTGAAGACCCTGATGTATATTAACCTAGTGACAACGTAATGTCTACATTCCTTAAGCACATGCATGTCCACAATGGGACTTAACTTTTTCTAAAAAAAAAGTTATCTCCAGAACATAAAAGTACATTTCTTCACTTAAACTTTGGCATGCATAGCTGATGAACAGAATTGTATTAACCTTTCCCCACGGACCTCCCACTAAAATGTGCAGCACGGCGCTTACATAGAGTATCTGACCAGTACAGTGAATAAACTTGTCACACTGCAGAAGAAAAGACATGTTAATATTTTCATTTCATGTTTGCTTGTATTTGGGTCTCTTGTCCCCCCTTAAAGCTGTGCTGTTTAGAACCCCCCCCCCTACACACACACGTTCAGATCTCACATCACAGGCCATTTTCCTTAGGTCTTCATTTGAAATTATCCTTCCTTCTGTGCTACTTCAGCAGTTTTTCTCAGAAATTCCAACACTTTAGGATGTGTGTGACCTACTGCCCCACACACAGCTTATACTGCATTAGCAGAGCACACTTAGGTCTGAACCTACCTGATCTTTTCTTTTGCTTGCTCAGTTCAGATCTCTGTCTTGACACTCAGTATGGAATATTTCCAGCATTCAGTGTGTAAAGCTTTTGAAATATTTGTATGACCATTGGACAATAATGCAGAACTCCCTAGTGATATTGTCTCTACTGCTTGAGCAAGGATCGTGCTTTAAAGTACTGCCTTAAATGGCAACAGTTTGGTTGAGCTAGCCATAGCATAGACTTACACGGGATAAACTTTCATTTTATTTAATTCTCAGGAAAGTGGCAGTGGTTTGAAGTGGTGAGAGAGAGAGATCAGGAGGAAAATCCCTTTGCCATATTAAGGTATTTGCTTGAGTATCCTGGAAAGGCTAAAGAAACAGAGGGCAGACAACAGTCACACACCTCAATCATTGGAAGGCTCAAGTTTAGTCCTGTTCAGCAGGGGAGGGGGCTGGGAAAAGTGCACATTCATCTCCCTTCTTGGTATGTGTACCCTGGTGTTTAAGCACCACTTATCCTTTAGTTTGATGTACCAGAGCTCACCACCTTTGAGTTAGATCTCAAGAAGCAGATTTTCAAGTCAAATGACCATAGCTTGGTGGTAACACTCAGGATATGAAGAGACTCCTCCTTAGGCTTCCCCACAGTTCAGCAGGGCTTGATGATTCAAAATGAGATTAATCCCACCTGATCCCCCTGCATATATTTTATATATATATATATATCACCATTTGAGGCTGTAGACTTCATGCAGCTGTTTGAACTGTGGTTGGACCTGTCCTTGTGGGATTGCAGTCATAGGGAATAAAGTCTGATGCCAGCACAGGACCCAGTACAGGCCTCTCAGGATACAATGCTGCCATTGGCATCTGTATCCCAAAGGCCAGAACCTTGTTGCTTGACCCTCCCCACACATTGCTTACGAATAAGAGGTACCCTCCAGCTTCCTTTAAAAAAACTGAATTAACTCAGTAGCCATTAGGTCAGAGACATGCAATTAAAGCTTCCCTCAGTTCCCAGCTAGATAACTTATCCTTATAGGAGCCCCCAGGGTCATGAAGTCTACAATGAACCCCCCCCCCCCAAAATGTTTTGATAAGTTTCTGTGAAAGATGGAGTTAGAGCATTGAGTCATCCTTCCTAAGCAGCCCAAAGCAAGGATTCAGTTTAAACAGGCTGTAAGTACCCAGCTTCTGCTTCCATGCCTCCTAAAAAGGCTCCCTTTTACACAACCCCTGCAGAATAAAGTGGGTTCCTGATCAGGCATTCTAGAATGTATTCCTGTGTGATCTCTTTGGTCTAGCAGAAGACTGCAGACCACAGCAGCATTTTTTGCCTTACAGCGTGAGATGTAGTGTACGGTGATGGGTAGTGTGGGTAAAGGTTTTCTTTATCAAGTTGTGGCTTTAGTATTTCAGTTATTTGACTCATCTGTTGAATTTCCAGTCCTCTGTAGTAAATCAAGCCTTGAAGAAAAAAATGTTCATCCCTTCTCATATCTATGCTTGAAAATGTGTGAGTGAAGACAGTTCTTACTGACATCTAGAGTCAGCCACTATGTGGCTGACTGCAATTTGGACTGTGCTGATGCAGTGACCATAACAGCAGGCTCAGATATGTGCCTGTGCAAGAACGACTGGCTAAAGATTTCCCCTGAAGGAGAAGTTTGGGTCATCTTTCTTGGATGCCCTATCCTAGTGGAAAATTCTCTTCAGTTAGCCCTGTCATTACATCATTCATAGTGTTGTGAAAAGGAAGGAGGCCATTACTACTGTGAAGAACCTTATCGACACCCCCTCCCCCTTTGCTCTCTCTTTTTATCCTTGCTAGCCCTCAAGAAGAAGCTTTCTCACAGACCTGAAAGTAGCTCTCAAGTTCCCCACAAATGATGTTTGACAAGTTGTCAGAGAGGAGGGAGGCAGTTTTTTGATTTTGCTTTAGGGTCGTCAATTAAAGACTAGAAGCTTGACATGGGTCATGGTCAACCAGTTTTACAGTTTAAATATCTTCCCTTGGAAGGGCTTGCTTTGATAGCAAGCTGTGGGTGCAAAGCTTATGGGGCAGACCTAGATTGTGCTCCTCAAAGTGGCCATAACGGCTTTTCTTAATTCAGAGCAATGAGTGGTTCTACTTCCATGTTTCCATAGTTCACACAGGGACAGACAGATTTTATCCTATCCTGGACCTCCATGACTTCGGTGAGCACATCAGCTACATTGTGTTCAAGATTAGTAACTCTTCAGAAGGCCATGCCTGTGCTGTAGGTAGACGCTGGATGTTGCTTTTTGGCATATCAGTGTCTGTGGCCCATACAAGTGTGTTCCTTTTCACTCTGGGTAGGCAACCCTTTCAGTAAATGGTGCAGATATTGTCTGATCACTCTGCTGTGCTTTGCACCCTGAAGCAATTGGCTACTGTTATAGTTGTTGGTTAATTGGGCAATCAGGCAATCCTATATTTAGAGATAGCCTTGTTAGCAGTGTAGGTGTCCGAACATTTTCTTTTATTTGCACTTTGTGTGCTTACTCAGTGGTAGTGGATGGGTGAACTGGTCAGCCTCAGATGCTAGGCTTACTCTTTAATTGCTGCACATGTTCTGGCATGTAGCCATCATAGGATGCTCATACCCTAAGTTGGGAGCTTCATAAAAAAGAAAGAAAGGAAAAGAAAAAAAAAAAACAAATTGGAGAGAAAGCGGAAATCATAGACCCACAAGGAGGCTTAACTCTGCTGATATGGTCAGAACATAGCTGGTGCCAGCAGCATCATTATTTACTAAGTCAGTGTTCTCAGCTGCTAATATACTGTCTGCATGCAATATAAGCTATCCTCCATTTTCTTTAATAGGTAGTGCAGAAGTCCAGCAGTTTCACTCTGTTGCTTATTGCAATGATTAGCATGAACAACATTGACTAGATTCTTTGGATTATGTTTTTTTTTCTATTGGTCTCTAGAACGTATGCTGCTATTTTTTAAAATGTGCTGCTTCCTCAAGACTTGCATATACAACAAACTAGCTTCCTACTCATCAGTAAAGCAGCTGGGGGGGGAGTTATTATATGGAGCTCTGAGTTGATTATGAAATTTGGTGCCCCTGATTGCTGGGGCTATAACATTTAAAGCCCTGTGGCTTTCTACTTAGGGTTGTGATAACGTTAGAAACTCTGTAGCTTTATACTTACATGTTTTTCTGAGTGCTACAATCAATGTCAGTGTCATTTTGAGTCACTTGTCTTGCACATTTTCTTACCACTGTTCCGGTTTTGTTTTGTAGCACTGGTTGCAGTGAACTCTTGACTCCCACCCCTAATACCAGAATCTGTACACAAGTCTTGGATACTGACTTTGCAAACTGCAGTCCACTTTCTGTTGTCAGTGATACCATTACTCAAACCAACCTGGATTACAGTCCACTGTGTTTTTTTTTGAAAAGATTCATAAGGAACATTGCAGTGTATATTAGCATTATTGCAGATACCCAGTTCTCTTCTCACACACACACACACACACACACGCATATACTTGCAATTTCTTGGGCTTATAGAATGCTGTTGAGATCCAGACAAGTTTTGTGCTTGTTTTGTTGTTGTGGTGGTGGTTCTAAGTGCTGGCTAGCTACTGGTGTGATAGGTTTTGTGCAGTCCAGCAGGACAGACTAACTGTTAACACCTTGTCTTTTAAGAAGGTAAAATGGGCTGAAATACCACCTGGAGAGGACTTTGTAAGAGAGCTGTAGTTCAGAAATAAAAGTGTGTAGTGTATCATTGGTGGAGGGACCCTTTAAAATATTTTTTTGAGATAAACAACAGTTACTGCTCAGTGCTGTTAGGGTAGTTGCGTATGTATTGCTGCAAGCTTTAACTTTACAGTCTTACCACAGATATTGCTGTTATTGAAGTTGTATGTACATTTGCCATGCCTTTTTTCTGACTTCACAATACCATCCCAAAAGATACAATCAGCCTAAACTCTGCTAGTGGTACAATGCGTAGATAATAAACAGTAAGTGGCAGTTCTGTCACGGTAGTCATTCACTAAAGTATCATTATCAGTATAGAGCTTAGTGATGTCACCATACTCTAATGGCAAGGTATTGACCTGGCTTTACCCTGTCTGCTTCTACCTGGTACTGTTGTGTATGCTGTATGACTGTTCCACAGTAAGGCTACCCTTAGCCTGTGTCCCAGCCTGCCGATGTTTACCTGCTGATTTTATAACTTCCCATTCTGGCTGAACATAAGCTGAGTTTGTGTATAGTGTTGATGATGATATAGATTAATAAATTAATTGCCTTGATGTTCCTTATTTTCCCTCCTGCTGGCTTATTTGATGGCAGTGTGCAGCTTCAGTTAGCATGCTGGTCTGAATATGGATTATAGGTTTCTTTCAGCTTGAAATTGTACTTTCTTTGACTGTGTTTATTCAGACTGTGTTGTTGAACATTGCTTACTCTGGGCACGATATTATTTTGAAAAGAAATACACATCTCCCTATGAATTATGCATGTTACATGTTACACACATGTAGCCATGATCATTATGTGATCTTAGTTCCCTGTTTTATTAAACATTGCATAATTTCATAAGATGGCTTTAATCTTTAGAGACATGGCAATCGAACATGTCTTTTGTAGGTATTAATATATGCCCTTTTTTAAACTTTTGATTGATCCAGAACTAAGACCTCCAAAAGGCATGTTCACATAGCAGTAACATAGTGCCCTTTACAGCCCTGTCTTTAGAGTC
Source organism: Protopterus annectens (assembly GCF_019279795.1). Classification (NCBI taxonomy): domain Eukaryota; kingdom Metazoa; phylum Chordata; order Ceratodontiformes; family Protopteridae; genus Protopterus; species Protopterus annectens. Next base: position 428,036,799 of record NC_056738.1, on the reverse strand, counting down.
CTACTTAGGGCAGTGGTTGCACATCTCCCTTCCCGTTGTCATAAATACATGAAGATAAAAAAATGATGTTCAAAACAAAGTGTGCATTACCGTTTTTAGACATTTGTATGCACTATTCATGACCTTGGGTAGATTTTACTTTAAACTGATACAAAGCAAATGTAGTAGTATAGTAAACTAGGCCAGTAATGCAGATTTTATGTATAGATATGAATAAACTCCATGAATGTGTTCACACAAACTTAGTAGTTAAAAACTCCAGTTATGTGAGCTTATGATACACCATCATAATATAATGACTTGGGGCACTATAATGTGAGAATATAAATCCTTTTTTGCAAAGTCTGATCTTTGTGGTTAGTGTTCTCCCAGCCTTGGTAAGCAGTTGGCTAATAGAATGTTCTTTTCTGGACACACCCAGTGATTTGACATGAGATGTAACATCTTTCATCCCACTACTTTGAGTTTTAAAATTAGATTTATCCAGACCTTATATATTTGTTCATTTTCTGCTGCACACAGTGATTGTTAGCATTGCCGCCTCACAGCAAGAGGCTCTCCGGTTCGATTCTCAGATGGGGTGTCTTCTGTGCGGAGTCTGCATGTCCTCCCTGTGGTTGCATGGGTTTCCTCCGGGTGCTCTGTTTTCCTCCCATATCCCAAAGACATGCTGTAGATGGATTGGACACTCTAAATTGGCCCTAGCCATGAGTGCGTGCCTTCTATGGAAGGTTGGGCGCCGGGCTGGCAACACAACACCATAAAAAAACTCCACTGCCAATCATGAGCGGACAGGTGATCTGCTGTGGTGACCCCTAACCGGGAAAATCCGAAAGAAGACAATGATGATTAACTGATTAACTGTGGGATAGCCATGAGTGTGCCAATTTGGTTAGAAGCACAGTGTGTTAAGAAAGCTAAACATTTAGGCACCCAAAACCTTTTGCCATGTACCCTAAAGCTGTTTCACCTTGTGAGATAATCCAGGCTAACATATATCAACAGAAAGATTTCACTTTTTTGAATCATGTACAGCAGCCGTCTTTTATCCATTCAACATTATGGAAATTAGTAAAATGAAAAGCTGGCTTGTCATACACACTAGCATCCTTTTAGTGGGGTGGTTGAGAAGAACAGAATTGATGCACTCTGCTACTGCATTCACTGACTGATGGGCGAAAGTGTAGTATGATTTTAGTGATACTGCAGTCCTCATGTATGTCCAGCAGATGGTTAAACCCAGCATTTATGTTTTTTGCAGAGGTTATCAAAGGATGATCTGTAGAGGTCCTGGTGTGTTTTTTGCTAGCTTGGCAGGTAGGCTGTCACAACTGAATGCAGGAATCGGATGGAAAAGTTATTAAAAAATAATACTTAGTAAAATTTTTCATTACATCTGCTTGCATTCATCTTGTTCTCAGTGACCAAAAATGTCATTAAGTAATTATTTGCTGGTGATGAACATAACCTGCTGTGTCATTGTTGCAGTATACTGTCTACTTGATGCCTGTAAGTCCTCCTGAACAAATTGATTTTTCCTGTGATAGCTTTTTGTTTTGCACCGGTGAACAAAATTCATCACAGGGTGAAGTAAATTGCAGTCGTCATAGACAGTGTGGAACTAGCTGGAACATTTTGAATGCAAGTTGTCAAGGATCTACCATTGACATTTGAATGCATAGTTAAGTATGACCTCTTGTGGATCCCATCCCAAGTAAGCTGAGTCTGGAGGTTTTTCTAGCAGTGAATACTCCTTTAAGAATTCATGTTTGTGAATGGTACTGCATTCAACATAAGAGTGAAGTTTGTGTGCTTTGTGTCTTGCCACCTTCTGTACCATTGTGAGCTAGAGCCATTTGATAGCTTAGAGTACTTGATTCACAAGTTTTTTTGTGGTTTGCAGCAATCAATAGACTTCACTTTCAATTTTTTTGTGTGCTAACCTGTCTGATTACTGCTCACTGTATTTTTATTCTGGTTATAAATCATAACCTTAAGATGTTTTTCTCTTGTATCTTTTGATAAAAAAAGTATTTAATATAATTGCAGACTGGTGAACATTTAATTTTCCTTTGCTTGACGGGTAAAGATGTAATATAAGTGTATATATGTGAAGCATTTGTATATGTATGTGGTTGTGTAAATGTAGATTCTTGTGTATAGTGTAGCCTTCCTTAGACATAAAACTGAAAAAGTACGATAAACTATTTTCATATTGCTTATATATGGGCACTGTTGATCTAATATTTATAATTAGGGATAACATTTAAAAAAGGCTTCTGATACTGTTTTTAAATTCATAGCTGTACACTATCACCACCAAAGTTCATTCTTAGGATACATTGTAAGAAACCTCAGACAACAATATGTAACATTTATTCAGTGTAAATTTCAGATATGTCATCCATTTATGTCTTTGCAATAATTATTTATCTTTGCATTACAGACACTTTTTGAAGAGGCTGGTCCTTTATCTCATATTTTGCTTGACAGTAAATGTTTTCTGTGATTTGACCGACTTAGCTATCAGTCTCAGAGACGGATAGCTTAGTCTTTGGGAAGGAGCTAACCAACTCTCAAATGTAGTTTATAATTTAGCAGGTCCTTCTCGGTGTCCCTGTACTTGTATTCTTCTGAACTGAATTTAATTCAGGAGTTTGTTACTGAAAAAAAAAATCAGAGGATTGCACAGGCATATGATACCTGTTTTTAAATTATCACTGTGTTCATAGAGGTGAATCTGAAACGGTTGCTTTCAGTTCAGTTCAGCTTAGCATTTTCCACATAAAAATAATAAAATGGCATTGTAGCCATGCTGCTGTTGAATTTGATTAATAGAAGTTTATTTTAAAGTGAAACTATTTTTTGTCTGAATTTAAAGTGTTTTCTCTCAGAAATATCATCACCCACCCACAAACTAACACTTATTGCAGAGGAAATGATAATGAAATTGGAAACCTGTAGAATCAAGATGGAGAGGAAAAAGATGCTCTTTCAGATGATAAATGTTGGAGCTTTCTTGCAGTTAATATCAAAGTACTTTGAGTTGAATTCTGTTACAGAATATAAAGAAGGGCAAATATTTTAAGTTAACTAGACATGTGCTTACCAACAGTCCCTCGCTTTCAATATTAACACCTTTACATGAGACTGTAGAGGTCTCAACAAGAAGCATGTTTACACAGCCAGGTGTTATTCCCAAAATGCCTAGCTTGGAAAAATATATAAATGTGTCTCGACTTTGACTCCGGTTTTGTTTCTTGCTGCCATGACATGAACTGTGTAAATCTGGTTGTTGTTGAAGGTAGTAAAAAATTGTGTAACATCATTCTACAACTGGTAAAGTTGTTGATTTTTATGTATAGGAATTTCTTTTAACTCTGCCATTTGGTTGTTGGAGTATTATGATGATCAGAATGGCATTGTTAATCAGCTTGTGTCGTGGGTGGAATGGTCTAGTTCAGATTCAGGTAATTCTGATGTACTTAAATTTTGCAATACTGTATCTAGTTTCTCTCTTCTCCTCTATAAATTTTGTTAAAACTCTGCTAAAGGGGAAGCCTTATCCTTACAATTAAGTGGTTGAATTCTTCTGTATAAATGTGGTTATCATGCTGCTTAAAAAGAAACCTTATCCTGAGAATGCATTTTCTAAGGTTAGAAGCCTTCCAGTTTCTGCAAGTGATCCTTTTTAGCCCTGAACCTACTACCTTTATTCACAGTATGCAAAATGTTTATAAAATAAAAATAGGCTTTGTTTAATTATATTCATGTCTCCACAAGTTTCTTCTGCTTCAGTTGGCAGCAGAAAGAAATGTGTCTGTTATATACTAAACGTTCTAGCGTAATGTCTTATTTAAAGAAAGGATTCTTTAAATTAGCACACGCTGTCCATGGGAATGTTTTGCAGAAGGTGTCATGCACTAGTATTTTATTGTTTTTTGTCAAGCTTAACATTCATTTTTCCTTTTATTTTTGAAAAGAAGTCTCTCCCACCTCTTAAAAACAAAAGTGTATTAGAACATTTTTAAATGACTGTGTAGCATACATCCCAACAGCTGGGGCTTCCCTTTACCTTCCTTCTCTTCTTCCAGCATTCTGTCTGCATTACCAAGTGCCCTCTTAATGGGAGGCAGAATTTCTGCTCAACTGCTTTAGCATATTAATAGCCTAAGCAGTTAAAGCCTTTTTCAAAAATAGGTTACAAAGTGGATGTTTTGATGAGGATATTGACATAGCATTTTTCAGAAGTGTCCACTCTTCTTCACAGAGCGTCTTAGAAAATTGATGTTAAAGAGGGTAGTAGAAGTTATTCTTTTTACAAAACATTATATAGTAATTCCAGATTTCTTCTCCTATGCAGGAAAGATCACCAGTGTAAGAAAGTTCAGAATGGTAGCCTTCCAAGTGCTCCTACCCTATTAGCTCAAAAAGCTTAGAAAAGCATCGGGGACTTCAATGGAGGCTTACTTGGTATTGCCCTGTTCCTCCTTTATATAGAATATTGTTAATATCCAAGTGGGGATCTCTCTTTTTCCATTTGCATTTCTTCCTTTCAGTCAGGTGACAAGAGTATGGTGACCCTCATTGGCCCTCATGTTAAATGGGGGATCCATATTTATTTTTACCTTGGCAGTTTCCTTATTGAAACACAGTCCAAATGTCTGTTGCTATGGCACTTGAGAGTGGTGATTCCATTTCTGGATTCTGTGAAACTTAAAAAAAAATGTTGGATCTTTCCCCTTCACAGAGGAAAGTGCTTTGGGGACTCTGGCACTCCCCAAAACAAAATCTTTTTAATGCAAGAAAGGTTGCAGAATGTGGTATTACTGTGTGTTATGTGAGATGTCTTTTTTATTTTACATGTCAGCCAGTACCATGACTGATCAGAATGTCAAATTTCACCTGAAGAGATTTCAGTATTATTTGAGGAGCCTTCATGAGTAGTGTTGACAATTTCTTGAATCAGGAATTTCTATTGATTCCTTCCTTTGGTCAAGGAGATTACATAGTGGATTAAGTACATCCATTAGAATATCAGTTGACTACTTGTTTATCCTCTCCTAGCTGGTTGGAGGTTTAATCAATTTCATGGACTTTACTCCATCTGAGATGTGACTGTACATCATGATTAAAGAAATGCAGCTTGTGATTCTGTCATTTCATTCAAAACTTTCTGTATTATGATGTTCTTCAAGTAGAAACTGACAACCCTGCAGACGTGGCACATTGTCACGATGGAGCAGGATCACGTCGGCTTTACAGGATTTCTGTGAACCTGTGGGGTTGAACAGTGTATTTAAACCTTAGGTTAGATGCCATTCATTTGTAGTAGAAAATGTGTGCTGTTTGATCAGGGTAAGTCATTCTGTGCACTTTGAACAAGACCAGAAAGTCAGTGTAGGAATTTTCTGCCTTTTCATATCCACATGGTGCATACCAGAGTTGAATGTCCTTACTTCCCATTTGAGTGCTCATCTTTCAAGATTTTGAATGAAGCAACAAAATGCCCTCTCTGGGCAATGGAAGGGAGACCTGCTTTCCTGCAGAACCACTAGTTCAATAATTGTGTTAAAAGGAAACAAAAAAGTTGTAGTTAGTTTTGATTGGTGCTCACAAAAAGGATTATTGCTTAACTTTCATAACAAGAATCTAGTTAAACTGCAGGTAGACAGCAGTCTTCTGACCACATATGAAAAACAGTCTGGTTCCTTTCTAGATATCTCCCTACTTTGTGGTTGTGTGTAGGAAGTTTCTCATTAAGGACGCACCATACCAGATTCAGTTATTTTTTTCTTCACTGTAGTAAAATTATATTGCTCCATCACTCAGTTGATAATTTCCTTGATCATCAGGAGAGAATGGGAAAACACCAGCCGGGCTTGTCTTTTTATTTTCTGTGTAGATCTGCTAGTTAGTTTGTGGTGATTTTGTTCTGATTGTTTTTGGGATCTTTTGATGTATTTTAACTTTTGCGTAGGTAAATTTTCCCTGAAGACTTCAATTTACAGTGTATGTTCTGTATATGAGAATGTTTTGCTATTGAAGCATGAGAATATTAAGTGACTTGCAGTAAAAAGACACTTTCTAGGTGATCTATGGATTTCAGAGCATTTACTGAATACTGCATGCTTTCCATCCATAGCAAAGGGGACTCATACCTCCATAGGAGAGCCCTCAAATAAAATTAAACTATCCCTGTGCACCGTCCCAGAGAAGAAAAAGAAAGAGGAAGACTTTGAAGCTTGGGCACAAAGACAGACTCCCACAGCATTGCTACCTGACCAAAGCTCCATCTCAGTCCTCCTGCTGCAGCCATAGTGGGTGAGCTTCACCCCATCACGGCCTGGAGCATTTTGATTATTATTTGTACTCCACTGCAGACCAGACATGCATAGCGGTGATTTGAGAATTCGAAAATACCCATAGCTATGGTGATGCCAGCATCTCAGGCCTCTTGGTCCAGGTTTCTTATTTTGGGTAATGATGCATTCCAACCTGACTCCAGCTGCAAGACATCTACAACTGACATTCATCAGAATTTACCAGGCCACTTAGTATAAACTCCCTCCATTCCATCTCCCCCCTTAGTTGAGACTATGTTACTCACCATTGTTGTGAGGCTGTCTTGTGGTTTGATGTCTGTGCAGAGTATGTTTAATAACCTCTCCACTGTTTTGGTTGTGGGAAGTGGTGAAGTTCAGGAAATTCGTGCAGTCCCATATATAGCCCCCCTTCAAGAAGGCAACAAGGCTGACTGTGCTGTCCTTCTCTCCCTTCGCAGCCATAACTCTCAATTGTCCCTGATTTTGACTAAAATTTTAGCTCTTGTCCCTCTTAATTCCTTTGAAAACTGATGCCTTTTATAGTGAAAAGGTAATGAATTGTACTTAAATGATGACAATAATTAGAGTAATAGACTTTTTACTTAAGAAAATATTAATTCACATTTTCTTATTCCGTCAGTGTTTCATGTTAATAATACTAATATTTTACAAGTGTCTCTGATTGTCCATGATTATTTCTGAAATTGTACCTGATTTGAGATTTGTCCTTGATTGGTTGTCATGTTCTCAGCCCTTTTCTTCCTCCACCTCTCAACCCTATCCTGGGAGAATACCTCTCACCCTCTTAGTGCAAGAAATCTGGACAAAGCTAAAAATAATGGGGGACAAATGCCCAGAAATTTGAACAGATTTTAAATATTGCTTTTATAAGCTTAGAAAGTTGCTACAATAGCAGGTTTTGTGTTAGCTTGCATTTTCTGATGTCTTAAACTTAAACATCTGTCATTATTTAGTGACTTCAATTGGCAGTGATTTGCCAGAAAACTATATATTTTACTAGGAACAAAACAAAAATTAGTAGGCAAAAACTTGGACAGGACAGTCTGTGGAATTCTGAACACATGAGAGGTATGCCTCATTGGGAGGTTTTTCGTATGTCATAAAAAATAAATCTAACTGAATATCTGGCTAAGTGGAACAAATTCTCCCACTGGTGCCATCAGAGGAATATACATTCCACAGAATGGGATTGTACCTATGGCCTTTCAATAATATTATTTGCATCATCATGCTTAGCCCATAGATCTGTCAAAGCCCACCTGTCTGGAATGTTAGCATGCTTACATACAGACCCCCTCACCTGTAGGAGACCAGTAAAGTATTTCTTCAAGGGGATCCTCTATTTTGGGCCACCATTAGAGCAGTGGTTTTGTGGACTGGTAGTATGTATAGTCTGAGCTTGATGCCCTTCATGGACTGCTCATTTGGGAAATAGTTGCAGATTTGGCAGCAGGCTAGGAAGCCGAGCAACAGGAAATCTTATCTGTCACTTGGAAAAGAGCATTTCTATGAATAGTCATACTAATGTAGCTGCAGCCCCAGCTGTTTGCTGATCAGTGTCACAGCAGATTATGGTATTCATCCATGCGGCCTGCCTCGTCATGAATCCACCTTGTTCAAGTACCCTGCGATTCGGTTTTGGAAGGCAGTCCTGAAATTCAGCCATTCACAGAAAACCTATTCTTTCCACTTGGGGCCTCAATTTTGTGGTGAGAAACTAAACCTTGGCCCCCTTCAAACTTCTTTCCTTGTTAGCCGTGATCCTTTTGCCCTGCAAGCACTTTTTTCTGGTGGCTTTTCTGAAGGACCTCTTATGCAGTCTTCCATAGGGAACACGTCTTGTTGTAGAAATGATCACTTCCTCATGTCTGACTTCTCAGAACTGGCTTTGAGTCGGTGACTTGCTGCCACTTTGGCAGTCAAGTTGTGATTTAGAGTTTCTAAGTACCCTTTTAAATTGTTCATGTGGAATTGAATGTTTAATATGGGAAGTGTGACTTTTGACAAATGTTTGAACCCTGTTTATCTGCTAAAACTTTTTCAGCTTCACATGTGTCCCTGACCAGGCCACCTCATGATCCAAATATGAAACCTTAGAAATGCTTGTATTAAAAGTTAAAGGTAAATTCTGAGAAAATTGTAGAGAAAAATATTGTAAACTTGGATTAATACTTGTTAAATACAAAAAGGTAAAAACAGAAGTAAATCCAACCAGTCAACCATGGCAGTTGCTGTATATACTCATGTATTTTATTCAAAGAAGGAAAATAAAACCATAAAAGCAAGGCTAAAACACAGATAAATGCTTTCACACCTTGGTGAAGTAACTGTTTAAAAGATGGTTTGTTTATAACAGTTTTTAGATCTGATGCAGCGCCTGTTTAGAAAGATATGAGAGTGCTTATCTGTATTTTTTAGCCTTGCTTTTATGGTTTTATTTTCCTTCTTTGAATAAAATCCATGATTTTATACATAAACTGCCGTGGTTGACTGGTTAGATTTACTTCTGTTTTTACCTTTGTAAATTCTAAACAGTATTATTTATAAATCTTGAAAAAATGTCACTATCTCGCCAGGCCCATATGCAAAACCATATCAATAAAATGTTTAAATAATCTAATGTATGGAAATAATTTGGCTTTATAACAAACTGTTTTAACTAACTGATATAATCAGTTCACCAAATCTTATTTTTTTTAACAAGAAACATCTTTTTGTAAATTATCATTTATGACATAGGAAACATACATTTATATAAATGAAAGCAAACAATATTGACATATTTTCATTTGCAAACATTATACAACACATTTAATCCTCTTTATAGTCATTGTAAAATATTTCATAGCTCAATTCAGTTCCTGCCTTCCTTTAAACCTCATTTCTCCTCCAAAACATTGTTCTGCCGGTATTGTTCCCACAATTCCAATTTTTTTTCTATGTATTGCTCCAACCCTTTTTTAAACATCCCACTTCATTATTTCATTTCTTGTCATTATGCACACTACTTCTAGTATGGTTGTTTTAGAGATTTCCATTTTCTAGTAATTGCTTTTTTGGCAACCACCTGAATTAAACTCTGCAAGACCTTACTGTGTGTAGGGAATTCCAGTTCTGTATCGTATCACAACTCAAAAAAAAATTTCCTTAGTTACATCAATTTGCTCACCCAGTATTTCTGACAGAGTGGTCTACAGGGAATATGTAAAGTCTGTCAATTCATTACACTCCCCCAAAACATGTTCCCAATTACCTCTTCCCATCACATCTTCAACATTTGCAATCTGCCTGCGGAAAAAAGTCTTTGGAGTCTGGGGTGTACAAATACCAATGCAAACATTCCCAGCAAAAATCCTAAATCTTCTAGACTTTTTTGCATATATATATATATATATATATATATATATATATATATATATATACACACACACACACACACACACACACACACACACACACACACACACACACACACACACTCCCAGTGTTTCTTTGTGAATTGTTATCCAGTCTCTCTTCCCAGTCTTTTATAACCTCTTCTGATTGATTCCTATAGTTGTCATGCAACATTTTATATGCCCTACTAATTGCCCCTTTTTAATAACAGCATCTGTATTCACCAAGTGTTACTGGTCTGTTTTATTGGTTTAGTATGCCTTAGCAGTTAACATGAATAGAGAACATCCTGCCATTTAGTCTTTTAACTCCAATAATTTATTTGAGAGATCACCAAATCTGCTGTTTTACCACAACAAAAATGATGTACGCCATCTTGATTAGCAAGCGTATAGCTATAGCCAAAGCACTTTTATTATTTCTAATTTTGATATTGTAAAACTACTCAAAAATCCTGTCAGAGAACACCCTGTTTTACATACATAAAAATCCTGTCACAGAATGACCTTTTCTTGATGTGACAAGATGTTTAAAAGTATCCAACTTTGCTCAAGAATGAAGAGAGACTAGATCCACCATAGCCAAAGTTGCCTTGCTTATTTTAAAATTTGTGTTGTAATTGTTATTGTTTCGTAATTCCCCTGAATTCCTAAGGCTTCTGTAAGCAACATTAGATTTCAAAACTACAATTCTTTTTGAGTATCATCAATTTAAATATGTCAGTTAATATTCTTTCTATAAATACTGTAACTGCCAGAAAGTGTGACAACAATTCAGGTAACAACTGCTGATAGACTTGCCTTCTTTAGACTCATCCATAACATTTGCTAATGCTGAATTTACTATGTCTGTAAAGAAAAGACTTTGAAGAAAGCAAACTTTGCTGTCGGTCTGAAAATAAAGTTGCAGTTTAGAATGCATGAATATGCTTTTAAGTTGTCCGTAAACAATGACACAGTATGTATTGTAAAGGATGACAGCTATCTAATGCAAGAAGTTTTGTTTATTTCTTAAAAATAAAATAAAAAACAGATTTATAACGTACCTCCCTGTGCAGCTACCTCAAGAAATGATTTGCAAACTTTACATGTGTATGAAAAATAAAAGTTACATTCTTGTTATTGTTGCTTATAAGTCTCTGAAATAATAGCAAAATCTCACTGAGAACATGTTGTATACAGAAGTATATCATCAATAAAATATATTTTATTATAAGGAAGGAATTGTGATTTGTAAAGAAATAACTTGTCTGTCTGCAGTGGGTGTATTACTTTAGGAGGATGAGCCAGTAGTTTCTGTTCTTTGCTGCAAGGTGGGAGTGACGCTCGGTAACCAGTGACATATTTCAAAGTGAATTAGCAACTGCTGTATCTTTGCCTGTTAGTTGAGTAACCACGAGATGCTGATTGATGTGATCAAAGCCCACTCTTAGAGGAGTGTTTTTCTCTTAATGTGTACTTCAAGAAGGTCTTTGTTGCAGACAGATGCACCATAGCCACTTCTTTTTCAGTGCATGCCTCCAGCATGCATTTGTTGTCCTAACAGCTGTTAGATTCAGGTCTGTTTTCTGAACTCTGTTTTTGTGAGGTCTGACTCCTCCAACTATTGAGGTTTACTTCTCATGATTCATCCATGACTCTGAAACCATCAGGAAGGGTCCTCAATGTTAGTTATAACATATATCAGTTGATCTACAAAGTAACTCTCATTGATTGGTCAGGAATGTCCTTGTTTCCAACCTTCTCTGAATAGGCAAGGTATATAATTACATACTATCTGTTAATGTTGTGGGTGTCAGAGCTTCACTGCTATTACTTGATTTACAGGAGGTTGCTTGCCAATGGTTAGACAGTAAGCCGCTGGGTTTGTGGGGGGGGGGGGCATGTTTAAGTCATTAGCTTGGTACACGATGACATGCATCAGAATGGACATGCAAATATTCTGATTATGGAATATTCCATATTTTTTATCAGGTCCTGATTGGCAGAGGTGACAAACATGACCACTAGACTCATCGGGGAAAGGGTTCCTTCATAGATCAGCTGGTGTGGTAAGAATGTGTTTGTTATGTACAGCTAATTTTCCTTTGTCCTCCTCCTCAGAATTAAGTTACTCATCACAGATCCTAGGGTGCAGTTTTTCTTTGTATTTCCAGAACTAAAGAGTTTTGAAAGCCTCAGTAACATTTCTGGGTTTTGCTGCCAGTCAATTTGGTACCAACCAATTTCAGATTGGACTGTTTTTGCTGAGATTTGGGGGATAATTCCATACCATAGATAAGTCATGGCTTACTTTTTACAGGCAGTACCATTGCGTCTGCAACCCCTTTTCGAGGAATGTCAATGACTTATTTTTAAAGCACTGTTCTCATACTCCCTATTGTACAAGTTCATTTTGCAAACTGGATTGTATTTCTAAGGCAGGGGGAGGCTATACTGCAGTTATCATCCAGGGGATGTTGGCTGGGGCCTTCACCAAACATTCAGATTCATAACTTGTTTTTCTGTTGCTTAAATATCAGTCTGACTGTCGAAATGTTAAACGAGAAGCTTATGTTAATGGTGGGTGATTGTACTCATTTGTAGCTTGGTAGTATTAATTTCCTACTGTGTTTCCTTTTACAATTCAGTTGTAATCCAGATCCACTGCTGGGGTTTTAAAGTGTCACTGTGGGGTCTTTGATGTGAATGTACAGACATGTTAGCTTATTATTTAGTTAAAAGGCAATATGAAATGGTGTTTTAAGAAACTTACCAGGTGTTCTAGTTGTCTTTATGAAGTATTTATGATATGATATGCTGGTAAAGTCTGGTATGGTCCCTGTCTCTCCATGGTGTGGTGTCTTGTTTTGGGAGAGGCATCTCCTTTTTCTGCTGTTTGACTTCTGGCTAGTGGGAGAGGTTGACCTGTGAAATGCGCTCTTATTCTGGACTGGGGTGGTGTTATGTTTCATTTCTTTCACAAAATTGTACCTAATTTTCTTGGACTCTGGCCCTGAGAATGTCTTGCTTTTATTGACTGACAGCATACCTCTCAACCTGGAAACATCAAAAATCTGGACAAGGCTCATGAAAAATAGGTACAAATCTGTATGCTGATAAACATTTAATTTGCATACATAATTACGTAACCCCACCCACTCCAATGGAATTGTGGGATGTCAACTGTCAAACGCAAACTGAAGAACAGACAACCAAAATATGGCACCACTGACCCCCTGCAGCCATTCCAATGTCCCATTACCTGGCGATTTTGCCCCATTTACCATAAACACTAATGTGTGCATACTGCTTTATTTATATAATGATTATTTGGATTTTATTTTGACATCAGCTAAACAAAGCAATACTGTCTCAATGAAAATAGATTTGGCATTAAAACTTCTCTGCCCTTGAAACTCACATTCATTGAAATAGCATTGAAACCCACACCACATCCAAAGAAAATGCATCTGGCCAGTGGTGGATATAGATTACCTGTGGGCCATTTTCAAATCATTGGCCTCTTGCACACAAAACAAGAAACATATACGTGTTCCTTTCTTTGATACACCTTCCTAACTTTATTAAGTTATAATCTTTGTATAATACAACACACTTGTTAGAGCGCATTTTAAATTTATTGTTTGAACATTTTTCCAGTAGGCTGTACTGTAGGCAATGAAACAAAATGCATGAACCAATAATGACAAAACTGCCCAATTCAGAACATTTCCATCATAAACGTCTACTTCAGCACCCACACTATAAATAGAATGACAGTAGTGTAATCCATAGGCATCTTGCACAGCTTCTCGCACTTAACTTCAGGTTTTTTGTTGGGGGGGGGTGGGCAAAAGGTCTAAAACCTGGGACACATTTTAAACATTGCTTGTATAATTTTGGAAAGTTGCTAGAATGAAATGTTGTTACCACCATGCATGTCACTGGCAAGTCTTGAACCCAGGACCCTATGCACTGCAGTCAGAGCAACATACCACTATGCCAAATCAGCAGTTTCCTAACAAATAGGAAGACTAAAACTTAATGGCTATCATTTAGTGAATTCAGTTCTGACTTCTCACCATAACTCTCAACCTCTTAGCACAAAAAACCTGGACAAAGCCAGTATGGGGAAATACAAATTCAGTTCTCACTGTTCACTCACCATAGCTCTCAACTCTTAGCACAAACAACCTGGACAAACAACAAAGCCAATAATGGGGGAATACAAATTCTTCTCACTTCCCACCATAGCTCTTTTCAACTCTTAGCACAACAAATCTGGACAAAGCTCAGAAATGGTGGTGGCTAGGGACTTTAGGCTGTTTTTACCCTGTACCGAAGGTACAGGGTTTGAGCCTGAAATACCTCTAGCCACCAGGTGTATTACATATGGGGCATTTACACACACACACATATATACACACACACCTTACTCTGAAAATAATATGCAGCAGCTCGCTTACTTCTCTGCAATAGGTCTTTTCAGCCTCACACAAAAACACACATTACTCTGAAAATAATATGCAGCAGCTTGCTTACTTCTCTGCAATAGGTCTGTTCAGCCTCACACAAAATAAATTCTTCTCTGCATTTCACCCAGGCAGCATCCTAGTAAATAAACAGCCATTCCAGACATCGGCCAGGCAGCTAAATAAAATAATTCCCGCAAAGCAGCTAATAAATCCTTCTCTCTACTGTAGTCCAGACTCCTCTCTGCGATATCAGCCAGGCAGCTAAATAAATCCGTTTCACCCATGCGGCCAGGCAGCTAAATAAACTGCTCGCAAAAGCAGCTAATAAAGCCTTCTCTCTGCTGTTCCCGCTCGCAAAAACATTTGAAAACTACCCAGAAATACGTGCGCTGCAAGCTCAATTCCGATAGGCTGGTAGCCTTGACGAGCTGACATCATCACGCACGCGATGATGTCAGCAAGTGCGAAAAACAAAGCAAAAATAATTAGAAAATAAAGGGAGACAATCAGAAATTAAGGGGTACCACTCTGGAATCGTGGCACCCCATTATTTGGACCCCAAAACTCAGTAAAAAGTGAATAATTCAGGACAGTTGGGATGTATGATTGACAGCCCAACTAGCCAGTCAGGGAAGAGTTCTACTGATATGCTGCAACATAGCTGTAAAAAGGACTGTAACATAAAGCCAAATACTTGTTATGAAGATGTAACAATTGTTTGCCTTTATGTTATCGTCAAAGGCAATAACTGTTATGAAGATATTAATGGATTCTGCCATTTACTGCAAATGGTGAGAACCTCACATCTGTTATTATTCTGTTGTTTGAAGCTAACTTTTTTCTCCTTTGAGAATTTTCTGTCATAATGTCATTTGTTCCAAGAACATATTTGCTTGCCAAGGTTCCAAGTCCCATTCCTCAAATTATGATATAATCGGGTGTGGTGGAAGTGATGCAACAGATGTAGCATAAAATCGAATTTATGCAAATATCTAGATATTGGTGTGGATGTGATTTGTAAAGCACATTCCAGTATGTATAGAAAAAAGAACACATAAAGCAAGTCTAAAAAACCTAGAACATAGATGTGTCCTGCATTTGTTTTTTGCTAGCGCCATTTGTTTTGTGACAGTCTCTCCCAACTAGCCTTTACCCCTGCATTTTTTTCCTGAAATTAATACCGTAGTCACTTGCTGATCTGACTTGAAAGGGTGGGCAGCTGTTGAGATTTCCTCTTCCAGTATTTCCAGCTGTACTTAGTTATAAAGATATCTAGCAGTCTTGCTTGAGGGTGTGTGTGAGACATTCCATCACTTTCTAAATTAAGGCCATGCATAGCTATTACATTTCCCAATTCTTTTCTGCAGCCTGCACAGTTCAGATTTTGATTCTGGTATGCAGTTTTGGAAGTTCCGCTTTTGATACTAAAGTCATTTAAAGTTGCTGCAATTGCCAGATCATCAGCCAGGACCTGCACCACCACTGTCTGTGCTTCCTTGAAGAAATGCAAGACATTAAAATTGTTGCAGTTGGCAGTGCTTCGATGAATATTTTAAGACACACCACTGGCAGGTGTGAGTGGTGCCAACATGACTGACATTCCAGTGGGGCAGTCAGGTGTTTAAGAAGGTAAGCCCCGAGATGGATGTTACACTGCTATATGTTTTAATCTCATTTTTTTAAGAACAGTATGATTCACACGCACATTAATTTCTTAAAATAGGAGTTCTGACATTATAAGGTTGTTTCATGTCAACCTCAGGGTGGCCCTTGCTACTTCTCCTGGTGTATACCAGTATAAACAGTTGCCAGTGTTTCAGTCCATTCACTTGAAGAAGGTGGAGTACATAACCTCTTGCTGTATGCATCCTTGGAGGGTAGTGCTTACAGGAATTAGCAGGAAAATCCCTCTCATGCTACGAGGTCAGTGTCAGGTAGAAGAGTCAAGGAAAAAGATTGAGGCCAAGCACTGGCCAAGGCTTATTACTGCAGAGATTGTCCTGCAACATCTTCCAACCTCTCGCACAGTGCCTGCTCTGTTTTAGCTTACTTGGAGCCAAGCTCATGCCATTTGGTATCTTGGAGTGTGTGGGAGGCAGCAGACTTGACCCCAGCAACTAGTTTTTCTTGGTACCAGTGCTGCCTTTCCCATGCCCATGCATACAAAGCATCACCAAGCTTGTGCAGAGCAACCCTTTGAGTTTCCTTTCAAAGGCACATTAATTGAACTTGGGCTTGGGGAGTCTGCTCTAAATGCCTCCACTTATTTGAATAAGGCTCCCAGGCCACAATTTAGAGGATATTTGAGGGTCTTTCTGCACCAGGTGATCCTGTAGTTGACACCCGGGACATCAGATACACATGCTTTGTTTGATGTCTGCTGGAATCTGTCTTTGTGTACATGCTTTGCGAAAGAGGTCTAATACCAATGCAAGGTTTTATGCTGCTATTTTATGATTCTACAGCAAATATACACCTTTTCAAGCACAAGAGCCCCTTCACCCATCTGCCATTTGTTCATCTGTAGTTGTGCCAGGTAAGCATATAGAGTACCTTTTTTTTGGCTCTACAGACAGGCTCTCCTCCCTTATTCTTCCCATTGGAAATCCCAACAGTTGCCCACCCTTTAAAGTTAGATCAGGTTATCTCTCAGACTGAGACAGGTAGTGAAATTTGCTTTCACTATAGTTCCTCATCCTGATGTGTTCCTCTTTGGAGAAAGGTTCAAGCTCACAAGTTCATCTCCGAAAACAGCTAAACTATCCTTTGAGGAAACAACCCAAGCACCTGGCTTTGCTGCTGAAGTTTCCTGTGAGGCAGACACCCCAGGTGCCACAGCAATAGCCTTGAACAGCCTTCTCGACAGCCCATATAAGGTTTTTTTCCTTTTGGAGAATCATAACTCTTGGGTCCTCTCCCACAAGAAGGACCGTATTAGTTCTGCAGAGCAGTTGAAGCAGGAAAGACATCTGTCACTTAAGGGAACTGTAGAGCATCTATGAAGAAAAGATGAACCCTTGTCATTCAGAAGGGGATGGCAAGATAATGACTCATTTCCATCTTGTCTCTCAGTGACTTGAGTAAGCATATCAGATTCTAGATGTTGACTCTTCATGAACTTTATGCCTTTACTGCTAGAGTGTGCTTAGGTGGTTTTGTTGAAAATAATGAACACCGTCTGGCACATCACTGTTTGGTTTTCACAAGCATTTCTTTTGATTTCCTCTGGGTGGGCTTCAGTTTCAGTATAGTGATACCATTTGGTCTCATCTCTGCCTAGTGTTTTAAGAATTTCTCCATAACCCTACTAGAAAACTGCATTGTGAAGACCATAGATTTTGTGTCCTTGCACCTAAACTGTGGCAATCACGCCCTTACCATTTCACACTTAACTCTGACTATTTGATGTTCAAGCCAGAATTCAATGTCTACTTAATCAGCACAAATGCAAGTACCAGGGTATGGGGACATTGTTTAACTAATAAACTTTCTCACAAACTGAAACCACTCTGTTTTCACCCTTACTGCCTATGCTTTACTATAACAGTATGAGCTAATTTTTGTCAGTTCACGTATTCTTTTTTTTCCTCCATATTGCTATGACTGTCCTATTGTGACTTCAGTGTTATCATTTTGTAAATGTGTAGCTGAACAGGTTGCTATCTGTTTCTGCTTTAGGTTGTCACTGTACTGCAGAATTTCTCTGTACATATTTACTTTGCTTATGTATACCTACACATTATTTCTATTATTGTCACTTTGTTATTGAAACACAGACTTAAGTCTGTAGTTGTTCATTATTATACGATCAGTGTTCTACCCCATACCCAAAATGTAAATAAAATAAACAGAGGCAGATTTCTTAAGTTAAGAAATTTCTGTCCTCTTGCCTGGATGGATGGTTCTTGTTCACTTCATCGAGAGACTCCATGTTAGCAACTTTGCTTGGTCCTCCTCTTTTTTTTTGCAGGTATTTAACGGTGACTACAAATAAGAAAAAAATATATCTCTTGTCCCAGCTCAGCAAATTGCCTTCCTCAAGGGTGCTATTCAGTTTCTTCAGGTCCTGCCTCTGAAGAAAATGACCTAGAATTTGCAGCCTTGGCGATGCGGGTAAGGATACTCGGTTTAATGGAAGAACAGACACGTGTCCCATCTGAGTGTTAAGGCAGCCATCATTTGTACAGTTCCTTCCAACCATATATGGATGTGAGTGCTTCACCAGTGGTGAGATACCAGTAACTGCAGACTCACCACACTTTAATTTGCCTTGCCATTGTCACTGGGTTCTTGCAACATAGGCTTACCACTCATGTGGTTAAAAGCCCAGACAGTCTCCAGTAATGGATGCTTATTTGGTGATTTCTGAGATTACAGCATGGCTCCCTTATGGTCAGAGAGATTATACTGCCTGTGAAATCCTGAAAAGACTAAAATGAAATAAGAAGAGAAACATGAAGGTTGTTAGAAAACTCTTTCATAATGTGACTCTAGTGTAGGCAGTTGTATATTTTAAAGGGCAGGCTACTGGCAGTCTCTATCCTTGTATTTTAGAGTTGCCCAGCTGTTGGTCTTATGGTTCATTATCCACTTTGGTGAAATAAAGATCACTCAGCTTCTTTTCCTTTCTCCATGACTCTTGACAGAACATAGTCACTTCTCTTAGTCTGAATGATTTCACATTAACCCTGTATAAAACAGAGGTATGGAGTAGCTGAACAGCATCAATATCCTGGGATGTGTTTATTGAGTACCTGGTGTTCAGTCATATATTTGGATATCAAGATTTTATGATTGGCCAATGTTTTAGCAATAAATATCAGAAATAATAGTTGTCCTTGAAACACCACATTGTGAAACTCCACCTATCACCATTATTTGATTTATAAACTTCCTTGAACTGACACCCGAATTTCCTTTTAATGTAGAGTTATTCAGTTTTTTGGTAAAACTGTGGTTGCTGTATTAAAGTTGAATACTTTACACATCTTTGTGAAATGCAGCAGCATCAGATTTGCTGTGTTCACTTAGTGTCCATTTGAATCCATATATCCATGGCTGATGCTTTGTTCTAGGACCTGTTAATTTTGTTGAATGTAAATTTCTTTAGTAAAGTGTCTTACTATATTATATTATATTATATAATATATTATATTATATTCTGTTTTATGTCTGCTGTCTTGAGCCTGGTTCATGGCTGAAAAGGGCCTTTGAGCCAGCCTGCTCCCCCACCCAGTTAATCAGAATAAATTAAGAAGTAAATAAATCAGTAAGTAAAGAAAAGTAAATCAGCCAATGTTGTGCCAGATTTTTTTCAGGAGTCTTGTATTCCAGGTTCCCATCAGCATTTCAAATGTTGAAAACGCCAAATTTAATTTCATCGAACTGAAATGTTAGAAATCTCAGATGAGCGAACTGACAGAACATTGATTTCTTTCCCAGGGAAAGAAATTGGTGGGCCGTCATCGGAGTTTGCTATTTCCTCCACTGTGGTGCGGTCTCGGAGTTGATGTCTAAAGTATTAAAAATGGGGTTTTTTGCACAGAACACCATTTTTTTTCCATGGGAAAGAAGTTGATGTTCCATCAGTTCGTTCTTTTGAGATTTCGAACATTTCAGTTCGATGAAATTGCATTCGGCATTTTCAGCATTCGATATGCTGATATATAGACCCTGTATTCCCAGTGTCTCATTACACTCTCTCATCATAGCTGTTAGAGGGTATTCTACCTATAAGAATATAGGATACCATGCATTTTTGTCTCTCCATTCTGTGTCATTGGTCACTTCTTTTCCTTTAGCACTTTTGGTAAAATGTACTTGTTTAACCCGCTAAAGCTGAGTACTCTTTTTATGCCTTTTCTCTTTCATAACTAGTATCCCCTGAGATAATCACCTGCAAATGTGCTTGTGGTCATAATACCCACCATCCAATGGTACTCATTTAAACTGCTTCTTCTGTTTGGGGAATATAGTGGCATTAAGAACATCCATTGTGCCGCTTGCCAGTAATTTTCTAGCCTTCACAAACCATAGAAAGTTATAAGACTGTCTTTGCTTATCTTTTTATTTCAGGCTGTTGTATTAAACGTTTGAAAATATTAAACTCAAACAGAAAGAGAAGCATGTAGACTTTCCGGAAAACTCTGCTTAAAAGATGAGATTTTTTTTGAGTCAATTGTATCTTTCAAAAGGCAGGTCACTATCACTCCTGCACTTTCGCTTCAAAATGTGGCTGCTCATTCACTAGATGCTGGAGTTAATGTTCATCCTCCACATCGGGAGGTGAAACTCCCTCAACTTCCTTCATTTTTTAAAGACTTGTATTTAAGGAGAGGATTCAATTTGAGAGCAGGATGGTTACTAAGCAAAGATTCAGCAAGAGGGGAACTTTTAAGCTTCTAAAGAGAGAGTCATTTTCCACGGATTTTAATGCCTAGATTTTAGGATTTCTCCTTGATACTTGTATAGCTGTGGTTTTGGAGACTGTCTTTTTCATTTTTACTCCCAGTTCTTGTCCTGCTGTTGGCTTGGAGATATCCAGGAACCAAATGCATTCTTTGTGTGAATATCTTGCCATCCAGTTGCCTACAGATTGGATGCCCATCACCAAATGTCCAAAGTTCCTGTGTTTGTAGACTACAAAAGAAATGTATAGGAATGTGTCCCTCTTTGTATTACTGTATGTAAATGGAGAGGTCCCCCTTTCCAGAGAAGAATACTTTTCTGTAACCTTATGTTTTGAGTGTGAGAGTTGACCACCAGCATGCCATCATCAACAGCTGGCTATTTTGTACCTAAGTATTGATCTTCTCATTGGCTGACAGGAATAGTGCAGTGCCCCAGTATGCAGAATCCAGGACAGGTGTATGCTGCAGCATGCTTGCTTGCTTATACTGTGCAAAGCACTCTGTCTAGGCTTGTACCACTGAATATCTTCACCTTCACAGTGCACACATCCTGAGGCTTTGTCCTTCACTGGAGCTCTTTGAGCAAAGCCTGTACCAACTCAAGCTTGGAAAAGCCACACAAGTTTTACCACCATTGTAAGAATCCAGTGACTGACTACAGCCATGGACTCGCAGATAAGCTTTGACATCCAGAAGTCTAGCAAGGTGGGGCAAAGGGGGCATCCACCTTGGGAGTAAAATGTTAGGGGATTGCTACTGGCAAATCATGAGCGATCTTCTATGCATACCAGCATTTTGAAATAAATACCAGTATTGCATTGACTTGTTCAGTTTAAATGCATTTCTTCATACTTCTCTGCTTATACAGTGTATGAAAGCAGGTAATTCAGTAAAATATTTAAGGTATATCAGTAGCATTTTGTGTGTGGTTTGTATTTGAAACACTTGTAGTCAAGTGAAGTAAACTCAAGGCAATCCACACATACAGCACTGTGGTTGCCAAGCTAAACACAGCTTATTTGGCACTGAAGACAAATGACTTGAATTTTGCATGCAGATAAAAATGATCAGCCATTTTTTTTAGTATTATTGTTGTCAACTCTCAGACCTGTGTAGCAGCACAATGCTAATTATCCTGAAGCAAATTGATGGCTTCATTATTGAAATGTCTGTTGTGTTGCTGAGATAGGTAGTTAGTTTTTAAGTTCATGTAATCAGCTGACAGAATTGGCAAACATATAAGTGTACTCGTGTTCTTAATGGCAACTTACACTTGATGTGTTCTTAGGTGATGCTTGGCTTTGGGCACAGCTTTTCACACAGGATATTAAAGTTACTAAATACCCCACAAAGTAAGGTCTTGCTTTTTGGTACTCCAAACAAACCAGGTTACAGTAATTTCATAGTAAGAGAGAGTTCCAAAAGTACTAGACATGAGGTGGCAGACAGGCAGCAGCAATAAAGCACTTCTTTCCAGCAAGTGTCATATTCATAGTTTGACCCTCATCCTTGCCATGTGTTACCAATAGAAAGCAGATATTGTTCTTTTAACACTGGGAACAAGTAACAGGTAAGTGGCTGTGAAGTATTCCACACAGTTTTTGTAGCATTCCAACCCTAGATCTCTTCTCTTCTACACCAAAGGACCAGTGAAACCCAGCAATTCTGTTAGAGTAAAATCATGTGGAAATGTAGACGTGAGTTACTGAGGACCATGGTTTTATTTGATGTCTTTGTCATTCCATAAAAGAGAGACAGTGAATAAATACCCATTGTATCTCTCTCAAATCTGAATAAGTTCATTAAAATTGGTTCAGGATTTTTCTTTACAATCTTTACTACTACTCCTGTAGCAGGATACTTTTTAGTGACTCAGAATGTGTAGGATGCTTGCCTGCACAACCTAGTCTGTGAATCTCACAGAGGGCATTTGTCATATTATATACACACGTCTACCAGTTGTTGGATGGCACTCCTTTCCAGATGGCCACTGCATTGTAACCCTTGGGACTCTAAAAGGCACATGTAGGGGAAACAAATAAGGCCAAGTTGAAAGCTCCTTATTCTCTGAGGATGACAACACCACTTCAGTTCACTTTACATGGGCCACAGGGCTGTCGTCTGAAGAGAACCAAAAGGCCCAGACAAGGAACATGGGAAGCAAAGCTTGGTGGGTAGGTGGAAAAAATGAAAGAAAAAAACATTTTTTCTTAGACGTTATTGTCTTCTGTATGGTTATCAGTAGCTGATATCTTGCCTTTTTTGGTAAATTATTAATTTTATTTTTTGTAATTACACAACTTGTTCTGCCAATTTCAGTCCTGCAGAAATTTTATCTGAATTTAGAGCATTATGTGGAGTCTTCTTCCAACCTCCATTTTTGTTTTTTATAGCTTCAGGTGGCATAGTTTTATAACATATGAAGAGTTTTCTTCTGGGTTTAAAATCTTAGTATTAGTTGAAAGTCCAGATTTCTTATATTTAGTTGATATTTTGCAGAAAAAAATGCTAAGCAGATTGTTACTCGTGTGTTTTGTCTGGGTTATTAAAGTTAATGCTGTAAGTTATGGTTCGTGGTTCCCATTTTTAACAGTTTTTCTATATTTAGTTGGCTTTAGAGCACCTGACATGATTAGCCCTCTGATCATTGTTATATTCTGACTTCGTTAAAAGCATAAGTATCTGTATAAAAATCAGCATTTGTAATAAAATATCAAGATCAACTATTGGGGGTGTTTGCTCTCCTAGTGGGTTTATTAACAGAGCATTAGGACTACAACCTAATGTAGTTCATTTTAACAGACGTGCTGTACCAATTATAATCAGAAATTGTAAATTATTTAGCATTGCAGTAAAAGAAACTTCAGAAATATTGCTAGTATCTGCCAGAAATGCATCTTATAAATAGTAGCCGAACTGTGATAAGTTCTATCGTGTTACTTACCTTAAATTTACAAGCACATTTTCAAAACAAAAATCCTTCATCGTTAGTCACTGCATGTCAATAGTGAGTGATGACTGCTTTACTGCTTCCATTGCTTTGTCAAGTCATTTACTTGGCTAAAATCCAGTGAAAGTTAGAATCTAGTCATCAGGTTTTTGTGTGTTAACAATATATTCCAGAATCTCTTTACCAAATGACATTCTGAGTTTATTTATTTTACTTTATGTATTGTGTGTGAGTGCTAAAATATTTTAATCGGTGCACCGTTAAAGTCTTTAGGTTTATCTTTTGAACAGTGTGACTACAATGTGATAAAATGGGTAGAATCACCTGTGGTAAATGGTTGTGAAACAGTACATTGCCCTTGTTCATAGAGAGGTAATAATAGTAAAGAAAACTTTCCCTATTAAAAAATATTTCCCATTTTATAATAAGGCAAACAGAACACAGGCAGCTGTAACTGTTTATCTAAATTTGTTTTAAATATGCAGTCATTACTCATGATTGGAAAAGGAAAAACTCTAAAATAGGTAGTTATATCATACTACTGCAGGGTGCTTGCTACGTTGACATACTAAGTCTTTTAGCTGTATAGCATGAGTATTTACATTGTAAATCCCTGCCTGAACAAATGTTTGGTCATATTTTTCTTTCCTATACAGTATTGAGTGAATTTCCATCCATTTCATGTTAAGTAGCAAGTGTAATTAAAAAGCATATCTGGAACTGATAGCAAACCATCGCAATTCACATTCACATACGCACTGCACAGAAACCTGATGCAAATTTGAACATATTCAGTGTATTGACCTATTATGTCATTAAAATGAACAAGAAAACTATAGTCCTCAGTGAAAATACATGCAGACTGCACAAATAGTCCCCTTAGCCAAAAATCAAACTGGCAAACCAAAAAAGTGTTTTTTCTCTCAGTTTAATCTTAGTACAGAAATGCAAATATTAAAAAAGTGATGGAATTTCCCACATATGTCTCATTCTACAGATGGAGTGTTCATTCTTTTGGCATTCTGTGGAATTTCCTGCCATCTCCTTCTGGTATTTATTAGTTATATTATAGATACTTGTTTATATGACTTAAGTAGTGGCCCTTTTATCAATTGGAGTTTCAGGCTGAAAATTTTGAAAAGGGTCATTGAAGCAATGACAGAGACTGAAGTAGGTAGCTGGGACAACAGTCCCCCACCCAGCCATTAAGATACCTACTACTTCTGACTGGCCCAATCCCTTCCACTTTCTCCTGCAATTCTTCCAGCATTAGGATGGAGGCTATCTCATTACAAGCCCAAGTGTTAATAAACAGACCATAAACCTGTGGCTGAGGGGCTTCTTGACTCAAGATAGATAAGTGAAATCAGATAGATCCCTTCTACCTTTAATTTAGGTACCTTTTATGCTACCAAACTGTATGGCTTTATCAAGGCCCATCCTAAACAAGATACTCTCCTCAGCAACTGTGAAAAGCTCCATCATCGAAACAAAGAAAGGAATTTTGTGTCAGCTCTTCCAGTGACCCCCCCCAAATAAATAACCCTGGGCATTTTAAACCTCTCCAAATGAAATATGTCTCACCTGGCAAAGAAGTTCAGAAGTTTAACCCCACAGACTCACTTCTCCTGTTACTAGTTTCTTTTATGGTCAGAGCATTGTCACAATGACAAGCACTTTTAGTCTAGAGCCTTGCTTGAACCTGCATGGGATAAGTCTGATATTGAGCTATGTTAAATATGGGAAAGAATAAATGATCCACCCCATCTACATTTCCACTAGATTATATCTGCTGTGTAAATGCCATCAGGCTTATGATTAGCATTTTGGACTGGCCTTAGGCCCATGTCAGCTTTTCCCAGAAATGCCTGGCAGATTTTCAGCTGGGGGGAAATAGTGATTCTTTTTATTTAGAATACCATAAGGTACCCTGTCTGTTCTCCACTGGCCACTAAAATGTCCATTACCATTTACAAGCTGCTCTTGTGAGTTCTGTTGTGCATAGGTTTTAGACACCATGTCACTTGAAAAGGGGCCTGCACCTTTGTACAGGTGTGGTAGGAGACCTCTGTGTCATACTGTGTCATACTGTGTCACCTTGCCTTCAGCTCAATCTCACCTACTCAGAGCTTGGTCCTTCTTGTTGGGTAGGTGCTAGATAAACTCATAGACCCTCCCTAGGCTAGGTTTAATGAGGGCCTTTGTGAGACAGTATTACAGGCATCCATAGTGGGATGGCATGTGTTCTGCTTCAGCTTCATTAACACTTTAGCTAGGGCTACATAATGGTGGGGTTGGGATCCTTCTTCATTAAAGAGGAGATTAGCACCAAAATCCTGAAACCCTCATTTTGATATTTTTAGAAGTATTTTTCAGTTATTTTTGTTAGGGCCTTCTGAGAACGAAGCATGCAGTCACTTGTATGATTGATCACCATGATTTCCCCCTTTGTTCTGCTTCTGTTTTTTTGCTCTGGTGGAGCCATGGCCCATCCCAAAAGGAGATGATGTCTCATTGCTATCTAAAGTAGGCACTGTTTTACTGTCTCTGGGGCTTGAAAAGTTGTCCATGTTGATGACTGTCTTTTGAGAGGCAATTCCCCTTAATTAGCCTTGGCTTAGAAAGTCATCACACAGTTATCAGCAGTTTGTGGGACTGCCTATCAGAAGTGTGAGGACTGCTGCTGTGATACCTGACCGTGAGAAATTAACTCTGATTGAAGCTGAAAAAGGTAACTTTCAAAGCTTGCTACAGCACAGTCCGGATATTTTTTTTTTTTGCACCTGCATCCACCAGCGTATGCCTCAGTATCCCTACTCAACCCATTTAGAGGGCTTTTCTGAGACCTTTTTACCCTTTTTGATTGTTTTTGGGGATGTTTAACAGTCACCCTAATGCTGAGGACACCAAGTTGTTTTTGGATGTAAAGGTCTGAATGGATCACAAAGACATTAAAAAGTAACAAGTCAGTGGGCATTCAGAAGCTTTAGAATTGGAACACTTGAATGTCCTTAATGGGTAATTCCCATATATTCCATTGGTCTCTTTCAGATAAGTTTAAGGTATTACACAGTGAAGACTCTGGTTTATCTGATCTGAGATCTTTCTGTTAGCATTTTGTCTTTTCTGTCTGACTTTTTTACCATTTATTTTGATTGTTATTAGGGTTATTTTGCAGTCAACCTAATTATTTTTAATATCTTTATTAAACATATTAAAAAGTGACATGGGTAGATGTAAAATAAAAAAAGAAAGCAAACCATAGTGACAGTTCATTTTCATGCAGTATACATTTTAACAAATTTCAGTTACTCCTATATTATACAAATTGCTCAGTTCCTGTCTTCATTTAAATTTCTATGTAATTTGCTCTTTCCCTTTTCTAAAGATTCCTCTTCAGTTATTTTATCTCCTTTACAGTATTCAATTGCAGTTGGTTTATATTTTGATTTCCATTTTCTAGTCAGTTCCTGTGTGACATCCATCATAAATTCAGAAATGCCTTCAGCACCATGACAGTTAGTTTAGATTTTGATTTCCATTTTCTAGTCAGTTCCTGTGTGACATCCATCATAGATTTAGAAATGCCTTCAGCACATTGGCAGTATTACATTCAGCTACAAATACTATTTTTAGCAACATGGATGACTATAATTGACTGGTGTCCTTTTCGTAGACATGATAATAGTATTTGAATCAGTAAATCAGAGAAAAGTCTTTTATGAACGTAGTAAATTTAACTTTGGCTCAACTAAGGTGGTTCAAAGTTGACCTGGAAAACAGTACCATCCAGGTCAGGAAGACTCCCTGTCTAATCAAGGTATAATTCAACAAAGGAGTTTCCCAAGGCTTGATTTTAGAGCCTGTCGCATTCTCACTGTTCAGTATTGACATTTCCACAGACCTATTCCCAAGTCAATCTAGTCCTATGCGTTGTCAGTCTCTTACTAGTGGACTGAGGAATCAGGTGAAGATGTTATCATCCTGAAGCAAAAACTACAGGATAGTTTTACAACTGTTTGCCAATGGACAAATACCAATATGTTACTTAACAGTCCTAAAAAATAATTACCATGATCTTTTGCACCTCACAGAAGATGTCAAGAGCCCCAGTCCTAACAATGACACAATAGGCAACTTATTACCTGTAGTAACAGAGCAAAAATATCAATGAAGAACTTTGCACCTTACCCTATCACTAACAAAGCACATCAATGATATCATAAACAAAAATCCTTCAACAACTAAAGCTGTACTATAAGCTGTCTCACCTCTTTACCCCGACTCACAATGCTATAGCTAAAAAAAGTATTTATTCCAAAAATTGAAAAAGGGCTTCCACTAACAAATCTCAAAAACTGCATCCAGTGATTAACAGATTTATGCAGATTTGTACTTCTCGCTGAACCACATGCTCACCACTGCCAGCATGCAGTCTGTCAACTGGTTACCTGTCAGTGAAACAGCAACCTTTCTACATAGCACACAGGTTTATAAATTATTAAATATGAAGCACTGCCCTCCTTTAAAATCCAAGGTGTGAATTAAACAACCAGGCTACACCTTGTCGTAATTAAGATAGCCTAATACACATTAAACCACACTGACTTCCACGTGAGAATGGTCATATTTAGAGTTAGCTCCAGCATTCTGGAATAAACTCCCAGTAGAAATAAGAAAGAACACCACATTTGTATAATTTAAAACAAAACTAAAACAACACACTTGTAGCACTCTAGATGCTCATGTTTTAGAGAGAATGGTTAATCAT
Source organism: Protopterus annectens (assembly GCF_019279795.1). Lineage (NCBI taxonomy): Eukaryota > Metazoa > Chordata > Ceratodontiformes > Protopteridae > Protopterus > Protopterus annectens. The sequence goes on along the minus strand of NC_056738.1, from coordinate 428,008,469 downwards.
TTACTCATGCTACTGTCTAATCTCAGATTGAGATGTTTGTACAATTCTAACAGTGTATCCTTATAACGATAGTATAATTCTAATACTGTAAAAGATGTAGTAACTTTTTTAAACCTCTTAGATTATGCATCTCATGTCCATATTGCATATCCTCCATTTTGTTGTAACTGTCTTTTCTGTGCCACTGTACTACACTAATTTAACTGCATTATTTTTAATTTTGCCAATTGGTTCGGGTCAAGGCTGAAAAGGGTCTAATGACCAGTCCACTTACCCAGTTAACAAACTGAATTAAGTAAATGTTGAAGATATCAAATTTTTTATAAGCTGCGATTTCTGAAAGAATCCACTTTTGCTGTACTGACCAGCCCAAAAAAGAACAAAACATGTAATGTCTACAACTAATGGGGTTTGGTTATAAAGGTATGAATGTACCATTAAAGATTAAAAAAAAAAAATCAAAAAGTCAGTGGGTGTTCAGAAGCCTCAGAATTTGGAACAGCTGAATCTCATTAAAGGGACATTTATATACATCCCATGGGAGGTTAAAGATATTACCTGGTGAAGACTGTGGTTAATTTGGGGTCTTCAGTGTATGGCTTTTCTTTGTCACATTTCTACCCTTTGTTTTAAACACTAATTAGAAAAAGTACTTTCTGACCCCCAGCTGTGAAAAGACCTTTCTTTTGGGTTGAATCTCAGATATTCACTTGTGTCAGTTGTTCCTGCCTTTGGAGAGAGCCCAGAAAGCCAAGGTATTGATGATGTGGGTAAAGATACAGAACAGAAGGTCCAGGCTCAGATGGTGAATAATCTTTCAAACTTGCTGGTGAGTCTTCCTGTCTGCAGTCAAGCCCTCACAAATCTGAACAACACATGCTTATCTTACCTGACCCACTAGGCTCCCCACACTGGCACACAGGTGATACTGACAGTTTGATCTCCCATAGTGAGGGTATACCACATCATACAGTGCAGTACTCCTGACCCTGAAGGTCTTGGAAAGAAAGTTGCCGCTGTGACCACTTGTCAAGCAACTAGATAGCCAGTGATTTGTGTGATAGCTAAATAAGCAAGAGGGTGTAAAGTCTTACCACCTTGTATTGAGATACTCATGTATCACTGGCCATACACTTGAGCATCTTCCTAATGGCTCATGCACATGGTGGGGTTAAGCTAGCAAGTGATGGGAGCCAGGTCTTTATCCCTGCTGTGATACTCCAAATTTAGAGGCCATCCTAGACTAGCTTTTCTGGAAATGGTGCATTACAGAAATGAACTTGTTTACTACTTTGGAAAATATGCCCTCCCCCCGTCTGTTTGGTGTAGCACTAGAAGAGATAGTAGCTGTGGATTTGTCATCTCTTTCTCTCTGTCTTGCTATGAGAAGCTCATATACACATACCCACTACTCCTGCATCTCTTTTTCATGTGATGGCCAAGAAGAGTGTATGTGTGCATGTTTTCTTTTGACTCTGGAGTCCCTTATTGTGAAGGAAATCCTTCAAGTGCTACTAAAAGATATATCTTATGGGTGGGATGAGAACCTGGCACTACCTCACAGTTTGGCTTACAGTGTAGACCTCTTTATTTCAACCAATCCTTTGGCGGCTGCCTTTGAGGTGATTGAAGCTGCTGAGAATCCTTCTCCCAACAGGTAGAAATGGTTCTCATTTTGGGAACAGCAGTGTCTTGTATTGCTTCTGTTGATCTGTCTGCAGGTGGTTCTGACATCTGAGACACTAGTATAGTGTGTGCCTCCATTATTCTGTAGTCAGGGTGCATATGTCAGCTATTTCTGAGCATGATAGCCTTGCAGGACAGCACCAGCTGGTCAGGTAATTTCTGAAAGAAATGCTGCATCTATGCCTTCCATTGAAGAATCCCACTTTTTTTTGTGACCTGAACATCATGGCTCACAGGTTTGTCTGTCCATCATATGAGCCTGCTAGCTCAGCAGCATTGACATGTTGTTCTTCTCCATCTGCTTGGTGTTTCAAACTCTTATGGCCAGGGATGATGATAGGTCTTTCACAATGATAGCGTGGCACTCAGACGAGCCCTAGATTTTTACCCAGAAGTGATTTTAAAGGTTTCCCTAAACCAGTCCATCACTCTCCCAGTTTTCTTGACACCAGTAGAAGCCAGACAGAGGGCTGGCTGTTCACACCTGGGAGGTATACAGCTTAGGTATTACACAAGGCAGATGAGTGAGTTTAGGAAGATGAAACCCCAAGAGAGAAAAGGGTTTGAAGTTGCAAAAAAGACCCTTTCCAGGTGGATTGCCGACTATGTCATCTTTTGCCATCAAGCAGCCAACCTTCTACTGGCAAATGCTCAGTCCTTTAAAGAAGTGGCTGCCTCCAGTTCTTTCTTCCAGAAAGTCTACACTTTGGATATTTATGCTTTGCTACTTGGTCTTCCGTGCACACCTCCACCTAGTGTTATTGTGTCAACTACAGTTTAGAGAGTCAGGCCATGTTTGAGAAGTCTCTCTACTCAAGGACTCAACCAGATGAGTTTTAGCCTTGTGCAGTGAACCTCTGTCTCCTTTCACCCTGGCAGATTTGCTTTGGATTTATCCAAAATTTTGACCCATCTGAGATAATCATTCAGGTTAGATATAACAAATACAGTGTTACTGTATTAGAGGACCCTTTTTGATGGGTCAGGAATAGCTTCCCCACAAGTCCTGGTGGATGAGTGGTCTTCACCAACTGATGCTAATGTTCCATGCAAGTACAAAAAAGTATATATTCTTATATAACATGTTTAGTAATGTAGTGTCAACTCTGTATTATTTTTTTATTTAAAGGAAGGTGCTCACTAACTGCAAGTGGCATTCTTAAGCTCAGACTCAGGAAGGTTGTTAGCTGTGGGAGATGAGTGGTGTTATGCGTCTTTTGTGTTAAAAGCATCTGTACAGGCATACTGACATCCTTGGCTGTAGGACTTTGAAAAGAATACCAACTTCTGACCAGTGCATAAGTTCCTTCCAGCTTTGTTTGCAAAAGATGGTCCTCTAGTAAATTAACTAGAGAAGGAATGTATATGTTTTTGATCTATGGTCTGTGGTGATTTCTGGAAATAGTAACGTCAGTGGATGCAAAGCTTGCTAAAGCCCATCTGTTGTCTTAAGTGATCATAACGTTTTGTCACAACACAAACTGGCAAGAGTACATGAATAGCAAACTAACAGGTCTCTTGCAGAGTGGGTTGCTTTCCTGTGACACTTTGTACTGAACTGACCCACCCAGACTAGTTATAATATGCCTTTCTCCCATCAACTTTCAGATTCTCTTATTTGATTGATCCTTATGACCTTCAAACTATTATTTCCCCTCATCTCTTCATCCTTGGAATGTCAGAAGAAGGTGAGAGCTGAGCTATTTATCTTTTCATTACTATCATCCTGTGGGTTAGATGATTTTTGCTGTGCACCAAGTCTTCTAACCTGTGTTGGCTCAGCAAGTACAGTGTAGTGCTTGTTACACCAAAAGAGAAGAGGCAAGTACTTTCAGATATTTGTCCTTCCCAAGGCTAGACTACTAGAACTGCTCTTGGTAGGCACATGCCCCCTAAAAGCCCTTATGCATTAGAGCCTGCAACCCACAGCCATCTGCCAGGCAACACTTTTGCAGTGGTAGTTTGCCAACTCTTTCCAACACAAACATGTGCTCTCTCTCTCTCTCTTGGTATGTGTATATGGATCCCTATCAGTTGATCGAGTTTTCAGAAACAAAGTTCATATCGGCGAGATGATCAAATTTCCAAAAACTCAAAGCTTTTGAATGGAGATTCCATGGTACAGTGGTACGTGGTACAGTGAGGCTCAGGAAATTTACTGTTTTCCTCAATGTAGTGCAATCTCGGAGTTGGTATATGTAATTTGCAGGGGGTGTGGGGTGTGCTGGGGGGGGGCTTGTCCTCCATGCATAAACATTAAAAAAGATAGATTTTTATGTTTTAATGTTTGAATTTTTAGAAATCTGATAATATTGACTCGCTGATATGAATTTCAAGTTTCTGAAAACTCGATCAACTGACATGGATCCATGTGTGTATGTATATATATATATATATATATATATATATATATATATATATATATATACACACACACACACACACACAGAACGTGAGTGAGATACATGCAGACACACCCAGACATATACCACGTAAATGAAAGTAATTGTATGACTGTTGAGTAAAAGATTGATCTCACCACAACAGCCAGAATTTAATGTTTTTACTGAAGTCTGGTGCGAGGGCTTTCTAACAGCTCATTTGCAGTATTGTCCTGTTTTGACCGATTGTGCCAGTATGATTGGTATTCAAGTCTAAAACCCAAAAGTTGTACTTGAGTCATGCATAAATGCTACTGTTTATTAATATAGTACTAGATTTATGTTGAATATATACTATGTAAAATGTGAAATGTTGCATCAAAATTGTAAGAACATATGTTTTGAGCTGGGATAAGGGTAGGGAATTCACCTGACCTGGAACATAAATTAATTTAGCAGTGACATATGTAGCTGCTTGCTAGATGAGAGAAGGTGGTACCACCAATGCTACATCCAGTAGATGGGGCTACTGTTAGGGCAGATGTGTCCATCCAGTCCAGCAGATGTGTCCATCCAGTCCAGCAAAGAAAACAACAGTTTGTCTAAGTTAAGGC